>NC_056737.1:1120803589-1121103589 GCF_019279795.1 Protopterus annectens | reverse complement strand
AAACAGGCCATGTGAAAGCAGCCAATACCTGTATTAGTAAAGATGCAGTTCTACTATCAGAAAGAATTGATTCTGACAAAACTGTGGCAGAAGAGCAAAGTGCTAAAAATTGGAGGTAGACTATTTGTGGAAAATGATTATTTACTGTACACCAGGTCGAAGAAGAGCAAATATATTCCAGCAATCAGGGAATGACAAGAAGCAGGTGTGAGATTCAAGTTGCTGCATTCAGCTATCTTTAGAATATTTTTTTCCTGTAGGATCAAAGTCAGGTTGAGGAGGAAATATAAAAGTTTGTCCAACAAAAAATGAGTTATCAAACAGAAGGAAACTCTGCTTCTTATTCTTCTGATAATAAAGCTCACAGAGAGACTTTGCCAGTCAAACCTTTTCCAATGTTCCAAAGGAAAATGCTTAAGAGACAGAGAAAAACAAAAGCACATGAGTTGATTAGAAGAACTGGGAGTACATTAAAAATTAACCAGAGACTAAACCTGGGAGGTGGATATCAACAGGAAGAAAACCAACAACTCAGAAATTAATGAATAAATGTAGGATTACAAAGCATAAATAATTGTGAAATATGGCTGAACAAGAAAAATGGAAATATTGGACTTTTTTGCATTTGTTAAACATGTAGGGGGACTCCAAAGCATTTGCCAAACTTCATGTCATTAATGTCTGGGAAAACATTAATGGGAAGGGAAGATGAGGGAAAGAGGTAACTGTAAATAAAACAGTTTTTGTTCTTAACAGTATTTTTATGAAACATTTCATAGCGTAAACTGCCATGTTATATAGTAAAACATTTTCAGTTATTTTTGTGTGTTATAAGGATACTGAAATAAACAGATGTCCCTTTCTTCTTCTACTTCTTCTTCTTCCTCTTTCTTCTTTTTTAAGTTTTAGGAAATGTATGAATTGCAAGGTAAAAAGAGAAGAAAGCCTGGGCAAAAGTATTTTTAAGATAATAGGCCTTAATCTTGTATTATTGAGGTGGAGGGTGGTGTATAAAAGTAAACAGATCATTATATAACTAGAGTTGATATTTGATATGCTTTTTCTTAGTTTTGTGAATAAAATGACTACATTATGGCCCTTGGCTTGATTTAACAACAGGTTTTAAGTGGAAGCAAGTAAATAAGAGAACATTGAATGCAATAAAAAGTTTTCTGTTAGTAAATAAATGTTCACAGTCTAATATGTGAAGCTTGTACCTGAAGGCAACTATGTATCTGGTTCTTATGTTTCTATGGAGACAAGTTTGTAAGAGGGAATACTTTTTATGGCTAAAAGTTGATGTTTTCTAAAAGCACTCAAGTTGTATTCTACAGTTGGATGTGAAATAAAGATGAGACAAAAACCAGCAGTACTTGGTGTAAGTAGAAGTATAGGGTGTTCCATACATCTTAGTATGGATAACCTTAGTTTTGGGTCCATTAAAGCCTGTGAGTATAGCTGTCAATCTGGGAAAATTCTTCCTTTTAGGAGGGTTAAACTTCATCATTTGAAGATGTACATAGTTTTTTGCATTTGCATTGTAAGGTGAAAACTGTGAGGTCTTTGCAGTGAGGACAGTGGGGAGGTCTTTGCAGTGTTTTATCCATTCACTGGTCCCCATGGACTTCAGTGTGTGTGTGTGTGTGTGTGTGTGTGTGTGTGTGTGTGTGTGTGTGTGTGTGTGTGTGTGTGTGTGTGTCTGTGTTTCCATAGGGACTTTAACATGGAAAATAGCAGGTTATTTGACTTGCTGCCAGCACCTAATTGGGAGGAGAATGATGATGCCTAACTGGGAGGAGAATGATGATGACAGGGTTAATCTAGGGAACATTAATGGTGAGAAATTTCAATTCCAAGGCATGGACAATTTTGATTCTTTTAATAAACTAGAAAAAGATCTGAAATGCATGATAGAGTGATTTTGTGAACACATTTTTTACAACAAAGTTTAGATAAGAACAGACTGCATAGGGGCCTGTGCCTTAACAAGAAGCCAATGTGGAATAATATAGATGAAAATCTGATGGATGAATGGTTTGATACCTTAACCAATACTAGCTGCAACCTCGTAAGACTGCTCACTAAAAATAACCTAGCTACACAGGAGGCAACTAAAGCTATAATCTCAGAGTTGGAGACAGCTATATTAAATAAGAACCATGCAGACCTTAATGCGAGGTTTGATTCTCTGAGAGTGAGGGTAAAAGGCTTTGAATGATCCATTAAAGAATGTAAGCTAAAGAAGATGAAAATGGATCAGGATGATAAGGATGACCCTGAGAGACTTAATAAAACAAACAAAAAAAAAAACAAAAAAAAAAAAACAAGAATAAAGACAGCTTTTTTTAACTACAACAACTACAAATATGGTAACAGAAGATTTAACAAGGGCCACAAAAGGTACCACCAGCATGACAGTAGACCCCAACAGGTTTTTTGAGAGGGAAATTGAAGCACAGAACCGGACAGAGGAATGACACAGATGGAACAAATTCCCCCAGCACCACCATCTTCACAGATACCCCTGGCTTCCAGTACACCTCAGAGGTCCAACGAGGGGCAGGGGTACCTAGATCAGAACCAAACCCATAATCACAGAATGGACCAGAGCCATCAGAAAGATATACATTGGAGGAATACCTGAACCACAACCAGAACCAACTCCAGATCCAGAACCAACAGGACAATTGAGACCACAGACAACACAGTTACCAAGAGCAGCATCTGGAATACTGAGACCCACACCACCAAGAGGGACATTATCATCAGTACAGACATCAACCACAACACCAATAACAGGACTATCACCAATACTATTACCAGGACTAACATCAGAGCCCCAGAGGAGGACAATGCTACCAGAGTGACCAGGGAGATTAGTACTACAATCCCCTGAGACTCTAGAGGGCAAAAGAGGGTTTCAATGATCCCCAGCCCAGCCAGAGCCCCTCCAGAACACCAGAGAACCAAGCAATGGACAGGAGTGAGGGAAATGAAATACTTGGGAGAGCCCAAATACACTCCAGAACCCAAAGCCAGACAGAGAATTCAGCCACAGTATTAACTTACCCCCATTGTTTGGACTCACACCAAAACAGAACTTACTAACATTAATATTAGTATACTTTCAAAGGGATTAATGTTTGCTGCCCACTGCAGATCTGACACAGCACAGGTACTGGTTGATTTAACATCCTGTGTCAGAAAACTGAATCTGAAAGTTCTGTTCCATGGCAAATCTAATACCACTGAGTAAAAAAACCTATGGAAGAAATAATAGAAAGATCCAATAATTACTACCCTCCCATACACTGACATTTAGCAGCCTTTGAAGTCAAATGTGAAATGGATATCAGGAAACTGCTGCAAAAATAATAGAAATTTCTACAACCTTAACAAAGGTGAGAAAAAAAGCATTAGTAGAGCTAGGCAGAAACAAGTCTCGACAGGTTATGAGGCTGTCAAGGGAGGGGGTATTGCTGTTACTGACACCAGCAGCTATAACCAGAGGATAGAAGAAATGATAAGTGACACAAACTATTATGAGTCTTTAACTTTAGAAGAAATTAAGGCATTGTACAACAACTGGTACATGACCTTGACTGCACTTTATTATGATGGTTTGTTAACAAATAACTTGTTTGACTATACAGATACCTTCCCCTGCTTGCCTAAATTCTTTTTAATATTATTTAAAGGCTATACTATGGAGTGCAGTTAGATTCTGATGAAGTCCCCAGTTTAGAGGATGAAAGCGCTCAATCTTTGTTTTTGTATGTTGGAAGAGTAAAAACAGCTTGCACTGAAGAGTTTGGCTGACTGAAAGTGTTTCCTACTGCTTTACAGTGTATGTTTTGGACTTTTTTTAGCTATTAGTAATTCCCCAATTGATGTTGACATCCCACAGAAAGGCCTCAATGAGACCAACGACTGGTATCAGAACCATGGCCTTAAGCTCAATGCCAAAAAATGTGTCATCATCCCCTTTGGGAAAAACCCGGTTCCCACGAATTACCACATCAATGGTAGCCCACTGAACACAGAAGGTGTTATAAGAGATCTGGGAACACAGGTTGACAGCAACCTCTCTTTTGACCACCGCATTGCCACTGTGGTCAGAAGTCCTTCTATGTGACACATCTCATTACTAAGGGTTTTGCATCCAGGAAAAAAGAGGTCATTGTCTCCCTCCACTCTTCCCTCATTAGGCGAATCATTGAGTACAATGCCCCATTTAGAATTTACCTCACTAGACACTTGCAACAACCGGAGAGGCCACAAAAGTACCTTACAAAGAGGATCCTAGGCCTTAAACACTTGTCATATATGGACAGACTCAAAAAACTCCAACTATTCTCTCTCATATCTGCTACTTAGAGGCGATCTCTGCTTGACTTACAAAGCCATGTCTGACCCAGCTGTTTTAGAAATAGTACATCTAAAGAAATCCCCAAACCTCTGTACCACACACTCCAGAGACCTCAACCTCATTACCACAATCAACAGAACATGCTGGAAGGACAGGTTCATAACCCGCAGACCGCCCATGCTATGGAATAGACTTCTCATACATGTCAAGCAGAGCACTTCACTGGCCCTCTTCAAAAGAAATCTTGATGAGTGGATGGGAAATAGACAATTCACCCCAGGGGTCACTCCAGTGGCTTTACTTGATAGAAGCACTGGGAACTAAGGTCGGGTGGCATGATGCCAGAGTAATCCTATAGACTAAGCTTTAAAGGCTTCAGGGCCATCGCCTAGTACATACATATGAACCTATGAACCTATGAAAAGACTGATATGGGACTGATTAATGATGACATCACTGGCTAATACTGTTAAAAATAAATATCAAACACTGTAATTATACAATGCCTACCCTCAAAACGTGCACGCTGATTGGCCAGCCCAACCAGCGTGCCCGTGGTAAATCCCTCAATATACTAACGGAAAAAGGTCCGGTCGCCCGGACTTTTTCCGTTAGAACATTAATCTCGCTATGTTAAAGAGTTTAACATAGCGAGACAGCTAAAAAGCAACGGAGATCTCCGTTGCTTTTTTTAAAGCTGTCTCGCTATGTTAAACTCTTTTAACATAGCGAGACAGTGTGTAAAAAGCAACGGAGATCTTGCGATCTCCGTTGCTTTTTTTTAAACCTGTCTCGCTATGTTAAATGAGTTTAACATAGCGAGACAGCTTTAAAATAAGCAACGGAGATCTCCGTTGCTTATTTTAAAGCTGTCTCGCTATGTTAAACCCATTTAACATAGCGAGACAGTAAAAAGCAACGGAGAACTTGCGTTCTCCGTTGCTTTTGCCCACAGCTCTGATGTACTGCGTAGGCATGCGCAGTACATCAGAACTGCCGCGGAACACCAGAAAAGGTGCGGAAGGGCAGCAAAGAGGCATTATACAATGCCATTATTTAAGAAAAGTAATTATTTATTTTCTTAAATAATGGCATTGTATAATAGCAATAACCCACTTCTGGGTGTGGGTAATGCTGGATTTACCCACGGTTGTCTTTGTTTGGTCCCTCGGGCCCTCGGGACCAAACCACGCCAACCGTGGGTAAATCCAGCATTACCCACACCCAGGCGTGGGTTATTGCTATAATATTTTACAATGAAAATCACATTGGCGCTTAGCATTTATTTGTATTTTAGCATGTTTTATCTGTTAAACATTCTCACATTTTTAGCATTTTTTAACATTCTTTGCTAACTTATTAGGAAGATTTAATGTTACTTTATATGTCAGATACTTGCATTCTTAATAATTGTAGGTTACTTTGTTAGTTTGCTAAGTGTCTTGTAGAGAAGTTACCTTATTTTTTGACTGAGATTAAGTCTACCTTAATACTACCTGGACCTGTCATTGTAAATATCCTACATAAACTCTCTAGCATCTTTCCATAAACCTTCTCTTACTCTCTTCTTACTGTGCTTTTAACTCTCTTACTTGTCATCATATTTGATTCTTCCTTTTCCCAACACTCTCAGTACTATCTTCCCAGTCACTTCTTACTTACCCTCCTTAATAACTTGCTATTCTTTTCCCCTCACTACTTACCTAACTTTCCTATTTTCCTATTTCCCCTACCTCACCTCCCAGTAAAACTTACAAGTCATGTTTAAACTCCAATTCTATAATCTCCTCCCTTTCCTGACTCTCTACCAACTGGATTTCTTCCTTGCACACTATAAAACATTCACTGCTCAAATCTATTCCTTGAACCTTGGGTATACTTCAAAATCACTGTAAATAGATGTATATAACTCTTATTATAGCTGTATAATCTGCATATATTATTAATTCTCTTCTACCTATGTTTCTCTCCAGTCATTCTGTTATGCAATAAAATTGTGATTATTTCTGGTTAGATTATTTATGTGTCACTACTATTGTTCTTACAAACTATATTTTTGTACCTTTCTTGCCATCTAGATCTATAATAAAATTGTGGTGTGTGTTACTTTCTGTCGAGTATTTATGTATGCTGCTATTTTTCCTACTAGTTACTGTAATCTAATAACTTGCTGTATTGTGGAGCTTTTCTCCCCGGGCCCCCACTGAAAAAGGGCTTTTGCTCAGTCAGACTCTCCTGGTTAACAAATATCAAATAAATAATAAACAAATAATTTTGATGGTCTACTTTCTATTTTGGTAAACCTTGGTTATAGCACTTAAAACTTATGTAACATATTATATACACAAGACACATTATTTTTCCATCAGCCTTTCTTGATTTACTGGTTTAGTTTCCAAACAGGGTGACTAGTTACATTATTTCACTTCCAAACAGTGTGATTAGTTGCATCATTTCACTTTAGGACCATTTGTATGGGCTTGTTAATGCTAGACGCATCTGTGCAGGATTAACTTCATGATAGTTTTTTAATTAATTTATTAAACATAACTTTGTTCTGCATATACTTGTGAGTATAAAAAGCACATGGTTCAGGTGATTTAAGTCTATATGGTGTATTTCTGATGGCTCCACATATAAGGGTACATTTCTTTTCAAATGGGACACTTCTCTTGAGTGCACTCTTACACATTCAAAGTGTTTTCCTAGTTAGATGCCACACTTTATCAGATCCCCATGGCATTAGTGCTTTATTTTTTAATACCTTAGCAATTATAGTTTTGGTTTTCATCCTACTTAGGTTTTCACTTGCAGATTTATACACATGTACATTCATTTTATAATTTGTTACTGACACACAAACCTGATGAAATATTTATTTGATTCAAAAGCAGTCTTTGTTAAAATAGCTTAGTTTGTATTTATTAATATTTATTCTGGTAGATGTCTAATGGTAGATATTTTGTTAGTTAGTTAGCTAATTATTTTTTCTTAATTAATATAGTTTGGATTATTTGGTTATCCTATGTAAAGTGTGAATAAACTGGTCTTATATTGTAATTTGTCTCTAGCTTTTTATTTCAGTATTAGGTAGCACAGTCTCTGATTACATTATGGTTGGGAGGGGGAAGGGGGACCTGGTTAAAGGAATGATTACTATGCTTTTATTGCTCTTAAAAGAACCACCACCTGTAACCAATCCCTTGCTCCAAATAACCTGATTATTTATAAATAAGGAATGTTTTTGATGCTTTTCTTTATGCTCAACTAGGATTGCTTGTTTGTGTGTTTTAATAAAGGATATTCCATTTTTAACTGTATGGACTACCTACTGTTTTCTATTTTATTATTTTGTAGCACACATTTTACAGTTCAGTTTTTATTAATGACCTAGGTGCTTAACATAATTCAGAAAGTCATCACATCCTTCACACTGCAAAGTTTATTATTGGTTTGTATTAAGGTAATAAGTTATCAGGGTAATCTGGGGGTGTGTTTGTTTTTTTGTTTGATGGTTTTTATTGAAGCAAAAAGTCTTGAAAGATGTGACATAGGTTCAAGTGGACATGACAAGAAACAATTGAATAAAAGATCAAGCTATCAAACATTACTAAAGGCATGTAACACAAAATCTGAAAATAAAAAAAGATATTATACACAACAGGTGGGAGCAATAACTTCTTATCGTAATGGCAACACTTTCCATATTATCTTGGAATGTGAATGGTCTTACAGGTGTATACAAAAAGAAAGAGTAGTGAACTTTATTAAGAAATGCAGAGGACAAATAGCTATGCTACAGGAGACACATTTGGAAATAAATGAACATGTGAATTTGTTAAAGAAAGGTTTTCAGAACGGATGATCAGTGGAATATCTGGAACAAAAGAAAACAGGAATACTTATACTAATTTCTAGAGGAGCTCCAATACTGACAGAAGAGGAAAACAAAGATAATAATGGTATATTTGCGATAGTAAGGGATAAATGGCAAGGGGGGTGGGTTATGCTGGTATGTATTGATATTCCACCTATAATGCTACAGTGGGGCTTAGGAAAATTCTAGGAGAAATAATCAGCTTTCAGCAGAGAACATTACTTACAGGTAGGGAATGGAATTTTAATTGCATTAATGAGAATGTATCAGAGAGGCCTAGAAGGGAAAATATAACAAAATAGGGTAGCTTTTTGAAGAAATTTATGAAAAAAAATTGTATGGAATATGTGAATTCAGTAATAGGAACTTAGAGAGAATTTACATATTATTCCCCAAGGTACAATAATTGGAGGAGGCTAGACAGAAATTATATTTCACATGAAAATGTGCATTTAATTGAAAGTTTTGATATGCATCCAATAACTATTTTAGATCATGTTCAAATGATAACTCAGCTATAAATACAGGATAATGAAGTAAAAATTAGACACTGGTGCTTCCATACCTATCTGTTAAAAAAGAGAGGAATTTACAGAATGAGTAGTGGAAGTTATGTGGGAGTTATTAAGGAAGATAGAAATTTCTTCAGAATATATAGTTAGGGAGTGGGTTAAAATAAAAGTGGAGTTTAAAAATAGGGTAAAAATAATAGAAAAAGAGATGGCATTAAGACGTAACAGGAATTATTTAGAGGCACTGACAAATGTTAAAGTATTTCAGAATAAGGAGAATCTCACAGAACAAGAAGAGATGCAACTGCAGAGTGCTAAAGAGAACGTAAGTGACTACCTTGATAATATGCATGCATTTAGAAAGATTGCTGTTAAGCAACTGTTTTTTTAACATAACTCTAGAGCACAAAAACATTTAGCAAAATTACTCAGACAACAGAAAGTTGAAAGGATTGTTGTTAAGCTTAGAGAGCCTATAATAACTACAGAAATATTAGAAATATTTCAGAAATATTATGGAAATCTGTTTAAAGGAGAGAAATATGAATATTAAGAAAAATACAAATGGAAATGTTTATGGAAGAATTAAATATGCCAAGGTTAGAGGTAGAGGAGGCTCAATTATTAGCAGTTAGGATGGGAGAAGACAAAATAATGTTATTTGCATTATATTTAGAACCACTGGCAAAGAAAATAAGGGATTCAGAAAGTCAAAGATATAATTGGTATGGTAATTAAGAAAAATTGGTTTTATTTGCAGGTAATATTATTTTGCACCTAATAAAACCAGAAAAAAGACATCTCAGTGTTGTGGAACATTCTGAGGCAGTTTCAGGTCTTTTTGGGATATAAAATTAATGAAGATAAAACAAAGGCTTTAGCTGTAAAACTATGTACCATCACAGAAACTGATTCAGCAATGCTCATATTTATGGGGACATAATAAAATGAAGTACTTAGTAGTATGGGTAAAAAAATGTTATGGCAGCTAAGGATATGTGAGAAGAGACTAAAAAAAAATTCAAAAATTGAGGAACTGAAAGCTCTTGTTTATTGATATGGATAGCAAGATACAAGCAGTGAAAATGTTTTAACCCTTTAGTTTTATGCATAGGTCAGGTATATTTTTATCAACAAGAGGAGAAGTTGTGGATAGCAATCAATAAAGAGTTGAAGGAATATATCTGAGAAGGGAAGAAGTCAAGAGTCAAGTGGGATAAGCTGATCCTTCCAATAGAACATGGTGGACTTGGATTACCTGATTTGAAGGGATATTTTGGAGCTACACAGTGAAGGCTCTTATACATAGCACACGCAGAAAGATATAACTCAAAGTGGAAACAGATGATGATGTAATGGGGGGGGTCAATAAATATTGAGAGAACAGGATTTTGGATGCAGATCCTTCAGGAGAATAATAGCTATACAGAATATTACAGTCATAAAGTAACAGAAAGTATTCTAAGAACTAAGCCAACACGCAAATAGAGAAACAAAATTCTGCCAATAGTGATGACTGTAAGAAGTGATACAGAAAATAGTCAAAAGGCGGCTGGAATTTACTGGAGAAAAATGGCAAAGTAACCAAGGTATTTAGAGAAAATAATGAGAATGGAAAGAGGCCAAAAATACATTTGGACTGTAGGCTACATGGGCACCAGAACCATAGAACGCAGGGGGAAGGGAGCCCCCCACTTTTGCAGATCACCTCTGTCCCTTTCGGTTTTGCAAGCGTTTGCCACAATGACATCAGTGCATTTCCAGCCATTATTTGTGAGCGGGATATTCAGAAGCTGCTGCAGAATGGAGTTCTGGTTGTTATTTGCGATTCTGCAGATGGAGTTTGGAATTGCAGAGTGAAGCGGGGGAACAGAGAGTCTGTCTATCAACAGAGAATGGAGTTTAGAATTGCAGAGTGGAGCGTGGGAACAGAGAGTCTGTCTAGCAGAGTGAGTACACTAATTGTTGAGTTGTGTGTGTGTAAATGCCCCCAGCAGGGTACATCTGGTGGTTAGAGGTACTCAGGCTCAAACCCTGTACCTTGGGTACAGGTAAAAAGAGCCTAAAGTCCCTAACCACCATCACTTGTGAATTTATGCCTTACATTTTTGTTCTGTTCTTTCTGGTTTGCAGGAGTGGTAAAACAAAACATTTTATTCTAGCAATTTTCTAAGGTTATAAAATCAGTATTTGAAATGTGTCCCTATTTTGGGGCTGTATTCCCCCATTATTGACTTTGTTCTGTATTTTTGTGCTAAGAGGTTGAGAGCTATGGTGAGAAGTGAGAACTGAATTCACTAAATGATATGATAGCCATTTAATTTTGTCTTCCTATATTTAATGCAATTGCTGATTTAGTTTAGTGGTATGTTGCTCTGATTGTAGTGCACAGTGTTCTAGGTCCGAGACTTGGCAATGAAATGCATGCTGGTAACAGTGTTTTATGCAAGCAACTTTCCAGAATTATATTTCTATGGTTATAAAATCAGTATTTTTGAAATGTGTCCCTAGTTTGGGGCTGTATTCCCCCACTATTGGCTTTGTTCTGTATTTTTGTGCTAAGAGGTTGAGAGCTATGGGGAGAAGTGAGAACTGAATTCACTAAATGATATGATAGCCATTTAAGTTTGTCTTCCTGTCTTTCAAGAAGCCGCTGGTTTAGTGTAGTGGTATGTTGCTCTGACTATAGTGCACAGTGTTCTGGGCCCAAGACTTGGCAGTGAAATGCATGGTAATAACAACATTTTATGCAAGCAATTTTCCAAAGTTATACACGTAATGTTTAAAATGTGTCCCTGTTTTTTGGCCTTTTGCCCCCCCCCCAAATGAAAATAAGTTCAAGAAGCTGTGCAACATGCCTATGGCTTACAGTCTACTGTGATTCTGTATTTATATATTGTGTGTAGAAGTAGGCTGTTATCATGGAAATGTTCTGAATACGGCAGTTTTGTCCTTATTGGTGCATGCACTTTGCTTCATTGCCTACTGGAAAAATGTTCAAACAATAAATTTAAACTGCAGTTGTGTGTGGAAGTAGACCTTTATGATGGAAATGTTCTGAATAGGGCAGTTTTCAGTTTTATCATTATTGGTTAATGCATTTTTGTTTCATCGCCTACTGGAAAAATGTTTAAACACTAAATTTAAAATGCTCTCTAACTTAAGTCTAGCAAGTGTGCTGTATTAGACAAGGAATATAATTTAGTACAGTCAGGAAGGTGAATTAAGGAATGCATACATGTATGCATGGACCTAAAAATGTGTTTGAAAACAGCCCAGAGGAAAGTGTAAAAAGCTCAAAATCATGGACAAATTATAAGCTTTAATCTTGTTACCAAAGCAATGAATGAAGATAAAACAGTTCACACCACATTACCTTTACCTGGCCAAGCCTTTTGACACAATCCCCTACTCAGGTGTAGTACAAAAGATGAATAATGTAGGAGTAAACACTTACATCGCCAGCTGCATTGTCAACTTGGCTTACAGGATGCAGGAGATCAAAACAGGGGAAGAGACCAGTCACCAATGGAGTCCCCCAGGGGTTGGTGCTGAGACTTTTTCTGTTTGGCATATACATCTCTAAAGTAAAAGGAAATACCAAAGAGCTTTGGCCAGCTAAGTGTGAGATGACTGCAAGCGAGGAGAAGTTATTGAATCCTCAAATGACTTAACCATCATGCAGGAAGGTTTGTCCCAAATAATAACTGGTGTCAAAATCATGACAATGCCCTCTGAGAACTGATCCAATTGTTTGGCATTTGGGAACTGTGTGTACAGTGACCTAACTTTTGACCAACATGTGCTCAGAGTCATAAAGCCTTTGTATATTGCATAACTTATAAACAAATTGATTGTGACTAGATCTAGAGATGTTGTTGTCCCCTTTACAAAGCTTGCATTATGTCAATCATTCTGTATAATGCCCACATTGGCATGTATCTGTCCAGCCCCATGCAACAACTGGAATACCTCCAGAGATATGTTACTAAAAGGATACAAGTCCTAAATAACAGGTCTTTCATGGACCATGTCAAAGATTTATTACTATACTCAGTATCCTACAGAGTGCTTAGACGTGACATGTCTGGCATACAAAGCATCCTCTGACATAATACAGATGGACCTACTGAACATCAGCAAGTCAAATGGCATCAGAAATACTCAGTCCAGGTATCTAAACTGAATGTTGTGGAGAGATGGATATATATCCCAGAGGCTACCACTGTTCCGGAACAGACTATCCATAAAAATAAAGCAAAGCTCATCCATCCATATTCAAATGCAACTTGGATCTAAGGATGGGCAATAGAAAATGTACTCCAGGATTTCCCCTCATGCCACTAATGGATAGAGGCAGTTCCTAAATGCTGCATCCGTTACATGGCCCCCTCAAATTATCTATGGTATGATCACAGTTGTTCTCACTAAGGCTAATATACAATTATCAGCCATGGGGATAGCTAAGACCAATCAGAAAATGTTAATTCGAGCACCAAAAGGGAATTGGCTAAGCTTAAAATGTCCTCCAAGTGAACCTATGTTGTAGTAGCAAATAGTTATAAAAAAAATTACCCTTTTGAGTTCAGTAAGTGCCCCTGTCACCCCCCCCCCCCCAGTCATTAACAGCTTCCGGCGCTTATGGTAGGCTAGAAACTGCCTTTCCTATCAAGGACCAATAGGCTTTACTGGAAAAGCTCACCCATACTCTGCCACAGCTTGCTGTGAGGGAAAGGTTAGTTTGCTTTTGATTTCTTGTACTTTGTATTACTTTACTGCCTTTTTCTATTTTGTAGACTGTGATTTGTTTTCTTTACACTGTGTTTTACTTGTATTCTGCATTTAACTGCATATTCAAACAGCTGTGACTCTTATGAGTCAGACAGAATTTTTTTACACCTTCCCACCCTGTTGTTCTTGTGTTCTTAAACACAACTGTTTTTCTAGTTGCCTGCCCTTATGTTAATTTGACAATATATCTCCTTCCCTCTACCCTTTTACTGGCTGGTGTTACTAAGCACAAAAATTATCATTTTGTGAAATCACTCCCCTTCAACTGTTTACATTTATTGGCCATCCCCACTATATTCCATAGAACTACAATACAAAGTGACCACCCTTTTTAATCTATCTTGCTCTTTTAAAGTTATTGGCTCTGCACTTAGACAGCTAAAACCTATGTCACCCCCCCTTCACATCTAACTGCTTAGTGCATACTGCAGTGTTTAGGATATTAACTCATTTTATTTTATTCATCTTACCTTTAAACATCTATTGCAAGACCACCACTTATTGGAAAGCACACATTCTGCCTCTCAGTAGTGATCTTGGGATTAGTGCTTCTATTTTATTCTGGTGAGAGAAGGAGCACAGGGGCATTATTTCCTGGAGACTGTTGATTACCAGAAAGCCTAATAACTCCTTCATAGGTGACAGCTTGGAACTTGTGCTTACATTCTGCATCTGGTGACAGAAAGAGCACGGTGCATTGATTCCTGACTGTTTCTGGTTGGACAGTGAGTGTCTGTGCTTAACATTCCTGGTTGGTCTGGTTGCTATTCTAGGTATCTACCAGGAAAAGGCTACAACAAGCCTACAGACCCTTGCATCATCTGGGACAAGATTGTGGATCATCAAAGAGCCTGTGGCCTGCTTCTTATCTTGGGATTGTTGCTAATGTTTTGTTCCTGGTGAGAGAAGAAGCAAAGGGGTATTGTGATCCAGCAGTGTGAAGCTGTGGTGAGACCATCACTAGCAGTAGCCTGGCAGTAGCCATTCATGCGACTCCCCTCTTTTCATCATTCTTGACAACTAATTCTTTGTTTTCAGTAAGTACTGCTTGATTTGTTTCTAACTTCAGAATATCTGCCTAAATACTTCATCCTTAAATGCTCAGGGTCTACGTATTAGTTTCCCCGCAAGTGTTTGGCAGTGGTGTATACAGACTCTGACACCTTGTGTGACATTTTTCCTGTAAAAGCACAATTGAAATTTCTCCAATACCTAGTTGCACACAGGACAACTAGTTTGTAGTGACAAGCACTGTCCACATAGTTACAAACCAGATACTCCTGACAGTGACTGAGATTCTCACTCCAACAGTCTATTCAATAAAAAAGGGTCTGTTGCCATGGATATGAACTTTCCTACTGTCTCTGTTACCAGCTTGGTGGATATGGGCATCTTGAGGCAATGTAGAAATTGCCTCATGTTTACTGACAACCAGTTTAATTCTCAAACAAACTGATACAGTATGTGAGAGATGTAGTTACACAATGTCACTGGAGGCAAAGCTCTCACATAAAAGTACTTCTAATGTCAATAAGGTTGTCAGTAGTACACACGCTGCACCCATCACACAAAAATCATAGCAAACATATCGACCCACATATGCTGAGGCACTTAAATGTAACCTTCCTAAACAGCAAAGACCTCCTAGACAAAGTACTCATAACAAATACCCTCAGCAGCCCCAAATGCACTCTTTCAAAACACCACCTACATCAACACATGAAGCTACATCTCATGGAGCCTCTACCTCTAAGCCATAAGGTAAGCCACCACACAATCCAACATTCTAGTCATTGGAGACTTCATCATGAGACTCACTGATGTCCCTCTCACCAGGCTGAGTAAGGAGAAAGTCACAGTATGTTGCTTATCAGGGGCTAGAATCCACCACATTACGCAGGCACTCAGGTTACTGGACCACAAGTTCCAGTTTGACTCAGTCATAGTCCATGTGGGTGTAAATGACCTGAGACATACATCCCCAGACTTATGAGCCTAGCACTGAGCAGCATTTAACCTTCTCCAAGGATGATGCCACAATACAAACAAAATATGATTGACTTTAATAATTTGCTTAGTTTCTGGTGTCATTCTAAGGGGGTGTAATATTTGTCAGCATGGAAAAAGATGGTCAACAGACTATGCTGCTTTGCAGGGATGGTCTGTACCTCTCCCCTCTAGGCATTCAAATATTAGCTAAAACATTGTCTTGTGCCCTTTTTAGGCAATGCCAGACTGAAAGTACTTCTGACATAGCAAATTAAAACCAAAAAAAATCTAAAGGTATTACTGCTCAGTGCTAGGAGTCTAAACAAAAAACTCCACTCCCTAGAACCTCTCTTCACACTAGAGAATGCTGATGTCTGTGTGGTCACTGAGACATGGTTTAAAGCAATGGAGAGCACACCAACAGTGCAAGGCTATAATGCCTTCCCCACGTTTAGACCAGCTAATTCACAGGCAGGAACTAAAGGTGGAGGTGTCTCTATTTACATTAAAAATAAATATACTTCAAGGCTGGTCAAACAGGACAATGCACTTGAGCTGCTCCATGTTTAAATCACCATAGGCAAAAACCAATGCCACTTCCTTGCAAGCAATAGGTCCCCCTCTATGGCCCAGGAAACCCATACTATGTATTTAAACTTATTAGAAACACTAACCATCCAACCCAATACCATATTCATGGGTGACTTTAATTACCCCACTATTAACTGGGAATCCTATACAACACCAAACGTAGAGGCATGGAGATTCCTGGATTTCGTAAACACAAACTCCCTGTACCAGATAGTCAATACACCAACCAGGGGTGCAGCCATACTGGATCTGGTCCTGAATAATATGGGAGAGTGCTGCACACCCCCTACTGTAATCTCTTCCCTGGTAAGGTCAGACCACAAAATGGTCTCCTTTGAAGTAAAAATAAAACCTGGACCCCCAGCTAAACCTGGAATATTCAGGAATTACTCTAAGGCTAACCTCCTGCTATTCAGTGATAACCTGGCAAAATTTCAAGCCCCCATAAATCCTGAGAACACTGCTGCGTATGCAGAACTGTTCACAGAAACCCTGTACAAGCATGTTAATAGCTGCATAGAGGCAGCTGTACCCACCAGGAAGAAGTACAGAACTAACTCAAAAAATAAGCCACCCCAGCAGAATCACAAAATAAGTACACTGTATAACAGAAGGAAGAAACTCATGGCAAAATTAGGAGGTGCAGCACCCAGCAGGATAAAAGCACTCTTGTCAAAATAAACAAACAGCTCAGAGGACAAACAAAATCTACTAAAGCCAAATTTGAGGTAAACTTGGCCTTCTAGGCCAAGGACAACCACAAAGCATTCTTTAGCTATGTCCGCAACCTCAAAGGCAATACACAATTGTGTGCAGAGCTCATTGTAAATGGAGCCACCTATACTGAGCCAGAAGATATAGCAAACCTCCTGGCTGATAAATTCAGTTCCAACTTTACCTCTCTCTCTCCCCCTCAACCTTCTCTCAGGAAATATAATCAAATATAACTCCCCCTACTATCACTAGGGAACAGGTCCTTAATGCTCTCTCTAAGACCAAGAACACTGCATCAATGGGACCAAACAATATCCCAGGATGCCTTCTAAATAGCATGAAACATGACCTATCAGGGCCTCTGGAATTACTATTTAACTGTAGCCTCCAAACAGGCTTTGTGCCTCATGAATGTAGAATAGCAACAGTCATCCCTCTGCAGAAAAGTGGGCCATCTACAGACCCTGGAAACTACAGACCCATATGTCTCACTAGTCTTATATGTAAAGCCATGGAAAGAATTATCATGAAAATGATTAACAGAGATATAGTAAACCTCCAGACACTGGACCCAAACCAGTTTGGTTTCATCGAGGGCAGATCATGCTTACTCAGCCTGGTGGACTTCTTTGAGAAGGTCACCAACACAATGGATGAGGGAAACATTTTTCACACTGCCTACCTTGACCTGGCCAAGGCATTTGACACAATACCCCACTTGGGAAGATTGTGGACCTATGGCCACCTGTTGGACACTTCTGGTCTAAAATTTGACGTAGTAAATATAGTAACAGTGATACAGTACAGGCTGTGTGATCTCAGACAAGTTTGGCACTTGATAGCATGATCAAAAATCACCTTGGAAAAGTTGCCATAACATTTTCCAGGCTGATGAAGAGAGTATGGGCTAATAATAAACTCAATGTGCACAGCCTTTGTTTTGCACAATTACAGCATGCCAGAGAAATATGGACTTTGCACTGAAAACAGCAGCTTAATGTATTTCATACCAGTCAGTACATATGACATTGAGTGGGTTGTCAGCATGAACACCTCACCTCTTACGCCACCAAACTTCACATCACATATACCTACATATGCAGATGTCCTCACTAGAAACATACCTAAACACCAGAGACCTCCCAAACACAAGCACTCTACACATAATACTTCCTCTGCAGAACACAATACATATAATAGCTCATGCACCAGTGTCTCACCTGTCAAGCCCTTAAGGCCAAACACAAAACCAAATATATTAGTTATAGGTGATTCCATCATGAGACAAACAGATATCCCTCTCACCAGGCTGGATAAGGAAAATGTCACATTCAGCTGTCTGTCAGGTGCCAGGATACACCATATCACACATGCACTCAAGTCTCTCAACAACAGGTATTATTTTGACTCAGTCATAGTCCACATTGGTGTGAACAACTTGAGACGTACCTCTCTGGACTGTATGAAGAGAGACATGACTGAGCTCTTGGACTATGTGACTCAGGCAGGTAGCCTTAAGCAGCGTTTTACCTTCACCTAGGATGATGCCTCAATGCAAACAGAAAATGATTGACTTCAATAATTGTCTTAGTTGCTTGTGTCATTCTAAGGGGATCCAGTATCTGTCAGGCTGGGATGACATGATCAACAGACCTTGATGTTTTGCTAGAGATGGTCTCCATCTGTCACCCCTGGGATTTCAGCTACTGGCTAAGGCTCTTGCCACCTCCACAGTCCCTTTTTAGGCAGTGTCTCAAGGAGAAAATTCCTGATGTAAAAATGCCATCTAAAAGCAACCTCAAGGTTATGCTGCTAAATGCTAGGAGTCTTAACATGAAACTGCAGTCACTGGAAGCAGTCCTCAACTTGAAAGATGCAGACATTTGTGCAGTCACAGAGACCTGGTTCAAGGCTGTGGAGAGCACCCCAGCAATATCGGGTTACACCTCCTTACACATGTTCAGACCACAAACTGAAGGTATGAAAACTAAAGGAGGTGGTGTATCAATATTCATTATAGATAAATACACCTCCAGATTGGTTAAACAGTATGACTCCCTGGGGATATTTCAGGTGCAATTAACTGTTGGTATGACACCTATTCAAGTCATTGCCAGCTGCAGGACCCTCTCCATGAATCAGGACACTCACTGTGCCTATTTGGATCTACTTGAGTCTATCAAGATACATCTGAATACCATGGTTTTGGGTGACTTTAACTACCCATCCATTGACTGGGAAAATTGTCCGTGCTCAAACTCACTTGCCCAAAGGTTCCTTGACTTTGTTAACTCCAGTGCACTGGAACATCTGGTTGACACCCCCACAAGGGATGCCAACATCTTGGATCTGGTGCTTACCAATATGGGGGACCACTGTAGCACCCCCACTGTGAGGTCTTCCTTGGTGAGATCTGACCACAAATCAGCCTCATTCAAAGTAGCTATCACACCTGACCCCCCCTCCCAGTAGCAACTAAACCTAAAAACTTCTCCAAAGCAAATTATAACCTCTTACAGGATGGTATAAATAGCTTCACTGCACCTCCCCCCTCAGATGGAACTGGCAACTATGTCAAGTTCTACACCAGTGCTAAATACAAACACCTGCATAACTGTAGTGACTCAGCTGTACCTGATAGGACCAAAACAAGCTCCTCAAGGAAGAGCAAACCTGCATGGTCTACAACTGCCATTAACAGGCTTTACAATTAGAGGAAGAAATTGCTGTCTAAGCATAAGAAGGATCGAGCCCTAAACTGAAAACACTCCCTCCTCAGCTTAAACAAGCAAATAAGACTTCTTGTGAAGTCCTCCAAAGAAAACTACAAATCCAAATTATCTTCTTCAACTAAGGACAGCCATAAGGCATTCTATAGTTACATCCATAACCTAAAAGGAAAGGACCAGATCTGTGCAGAACTGGTAGTTAATGATACCACATATACTGAGCCTGTGGACATAGCTAACCAGTTGGCTGACAGGTTCTGTGAAAACTTCACTCCCCTGTCCCTGCCACATGTACCCCATGACACCCCTACCACCTGTACCATACCTTGTATCTCTAAAGAGCAGGTTGTAAATGCCCTCTCTAAGGCCAAAACCACAGTATCTATGGGACCTGATAACATCCTAGGTTGTGTCCTACATGGGCTCCAACAAGAATTAGCAACACCACTGGGTACTCTTTTCAATCATAGTCTAAGCACCGGCTTCATCCCAGCTGATTGGAAAACAACCACTATTATTCCCTTGCACAAAGTTGGTGCTTCCACTGACCATGCGAACTACAGACCTAGTACTCTGACTAGCTTTATCTGTAAGGCCATGGAGCAAATTATCATGGACCTTATCAACAAAGATATAGGTAATCTCCAAACACTTGAACCTTCTCAGTTTGGATTTGTCAAAGGGAGATCATGCCTGCTATATCTGGTGGACTTCTTAAAGACAGTCACCAAGGCCCTAGATGATGGGAAATCTGTGCATACAGCCTACCTAGACTTAGCCAAGGCATTTGACACTATTCCCCACTCAGGCATCACTGAGAAACTCACCCAGGTTTCAACCCTTATATCATTAGATGTGTCACTAACTGACTCACTGATAGAACCCATATAGTCAAAATAGGGGAATCCTCCTCCAACAGTAGACCTGTAACCAGTGGTGTTCCACAGGGATCAGCCCTGGGACTTCTACTTTTTGGAATCTATTTCTCTGAAGTACAAGCAAAAACTAAAGGTCTGTGGCTGATAAAGTTTGCTGATGACTGCAAATTGAGAGCGGTCATAGAATTTCCAAATTATGTCAACTTCCTACAAGAGGGTCTTACACAAACAAATGATTGGTGCCAAAGTCATGGCCTTAAACTCAATGTACAAAATGTATTAGCATCCCTTTCAGTAAAAGTGATGTTCCTGCTAACTGCCACATTGATAGCAACACCTTAAGTATACCCTCAGTGGTGAGAGACCTGGCCACACAGGTTGACAGCAACCTTACCCTTGACCACCCTGTCTTTACAGTGGTAAGAAGGGAATTCTATATTGCCCAGCTCATAAGTAAGGGCATTGCCTCAGGAAAAAAAGAATTTATAACCTCCCTGTACTCTTCCCTTATCAGGCTAACAATCAAGTGCAATGCCCCTTCTGGCATGTACCTTTCCAAGCACCTGCAGCAATTGGACAGACCACAAAGGTTCCTCACAAGGAAAATTGAAGGCCTTCAGCATGTGTCCTATGTGGACCATGTGACATCACTGTCACGTTATTCTGTTTCATACAGACTACTCAGAGCGATCTCTGCCTTGCATACAAGGCAAGCTCTGACCCTGCTTTATTGGAAATGCTGCACATCCGTAAGTCATATGGTACACGGGTTACTCGCTCTAAACACCTTAACCTGGTATGTGACATTAATAGAACCCCCTGGAGGGATATATGTGTCTCCCAGAGGTTACCACACCTTTAGAACAGACTCCCCCTTCATGTCAAACAGAGCACCTCATTGACCCTCTTCATATGCAATCTGGACGATTGGATGGGTAACCGTAAATTCACCCTGTGGCTTCCACCTGTGTCCCTGTTGGACAGGGGTAATAGGTGCTGATTGTGGAATTACGGGTAGAACTTGGCTAGGCTTGTAAGGTCCCTAGGGCCATAAGTCTAGGGACTTCCTATGATCCTAATATCCTATGATATGCACAGCCTTAGGAACGTACTTGGTATCTCATGGCAGGACAAGATCCTCAACATTACAGTGCTTGAGAGGACAGGCAGTATCTGCATATTCACCCTCCTGAGACAGAAATATGTGCGCTGGTTGGGTTATGTCTCATGCCTGACAAATGGCCAAATACAAAAAAAAACGTCTTTTTGGAGAGCTGGAGTCTATAAAGAGGATGAAACAGTGACCCGAATTGTTCTACAAGAATATGTGCAAATTGGACCTTGGCACTCTCTCCATCAGTGTGAACACCTAGCATTCTCTCACCTCAGACAAGTATGCCTGGAAACAGGAAGTGAAAGAAGCAAGGCGAGCAGAGGATAAGAAGATCCATACCATGATACCACACTGACATCAGCCTACTGCTGCTCAGAATGCAGTAAAGGGCTGCCACTCCCAGACTGGATTTCACAGCAAGAGAAAACACTGCTGGAATCAATCCAGCAGGGGCACAAACCCAAAGGATCGAAAGATGCCTATTTACATACCACTGACAACAATAAAAGAACTGGAAGCGGGATCTTTATAAATGGGTGGGATCAAATTGCATACATAAAAATGGGAATTGTGGGAATAATACATACAGAATAATGTTTTGGAGGAGGTCTGAGGTTTAAAGGAAGGCTAGAAATGAGTGAACTATGTAATTATTGGACTGACAATGAGTGTAGAGAAGATTATATGTGATGTATAACATTTGTAACTGAGAATATATCAATATGGTTTGTTTTCATTTATATAAATCTATGATTGCCTCTGTCATACGTGATAATTCAATAAAGATGATTAAAAAAGAGGGACTAACACAAACAAATGACTGGTGTTAAAGATATGTATCAAAACTCAGCACAAAGAAATGAATTATAGTGTCCTTTGGGAAATAATTCATCCAAGCTAATTACTCCATTGATAAAACATCCTTAGTAGTTGACCCGATAGTTAGGGATCAGGGAACATACATAAACAGTAATCTGGCTTTCGACCAGCACATAGCCAAGATAATAAGAAAATCTTTTTATGTTGCTGAACTCATAAGCATAAATCCAATGAAGTTATAGCACCACTCGACTTAGCCAATATAAGACCTGCCATTGAGTACAATGCCCCCTTTGGCATGTACCTAACCAGGCATTTGCAATAGTTGGAATGACCTCAAAGGTTCCTCACCAGGAGAATCCAGGATATGAATACTCTGTCCTATAGATTGCCTTAAAGCCCTGTCTCTGTACCCAGTCTCCTACAGGTTACTCAGAGGTGATCTATGTGCAGCTGTTATTGATTTCTGACACATCTGGAAAACAAACAACACTGGAAAGTAGATCCAAGGACCTGAACTTTGCCTGTGACATAAATAGAACATGCTGGAGAGACTGATATGTGTCTCAAAGAATGCCCACACTATGTAATAAGGTCCCCATCTACAGGAGGCAGATTTCATCCCTCATCCTATCAAAAGAACCTTGATCATTAGATGTGAAATTGCAGATTCGTCCCCAGTCTGGTACCCTTGTTTTTGATGGACAGAGGTCATCAATAAGTAAATTAATCCCCAGCAAACATACCCCCCCACATACTCCTCCATAGGTTTCCAAGGAACTCAGGAGGGAAAAACTGGGTCGGGTTGCATGGCTAGGCTTATAAAGACTTTGGTGGTTGTTAGCCTATTATAAACCTATGAACCTATATACCAATAAGAACTAGGCTGCCTGCAAAATATTCCAAATAATATCCAAACCAAAAAGTAAAAAGATCACACAGCAAACCATTCATTAAAAAATGCAAAAAAGAGCTAGCCATGGTAGATCCTTAACTGTATAATATCTTATACCTCCTGTAATGGAGACCCATGGGATATATGCAAATGACTCCTTAAGGACAAACCAGTGTTTCAACTACATGTCTTTTGAATACCCATGATTTTTTTACATTTTAAATCTGTAGGGGTACATTGAGGCCAATGAAGCCAAACCTCACTAGACACAGACCAGCTGTAGAGATGCTATTTTTCAGTATTTTTCTGAACTTTCAAGTACCTTTTCACCCTTTGGTTTGGATGTTATTTGGACAATCATCCACATATTTTGACCATTTCTTTTCTTCTATAAGATTAAAGGAATACTGCAATATTAATGGAAACTTCTAGTAAATAAAAAGGATATAAGAAAGAAAAGGATGTGAAGGGCCTAGCAGACAGAGATGATATAAGACTTTGTAGCAGAAATATATAGAAGAACTGTATAAGAAAGATCCTTACATCACTGATATAAATGAGATGTTCTGTAATCTGCAGCCTAATATCCTACAGAGTGAAATTAAACAAGCAATGACAAGCCTAGCTTAGATGTCTGCAACCTGTGGCTCTGGATCCACATGTGGCTCTTCCACCACTCAGCAGTGGCTCCATGTAGCTTTGAAAAATAATGGCCACTCTACCATACACACACACACACACACACACACACACACACACACACACACACACACACACACACACACACACACACATACACACACACACACTCTCACACTCTGAGAGTGATTGAGCGACGGACTTTAAATATTGCTCTTATAAACTTAGAAACTAGCTAGAATACCACAGTTTCTGTTGCCATGCATTCCACACATAATAACAGCGATCGAGCATTCCCGTGGCAGCAGCAGTATCTCCTGTAAGATTTCCACACCTCTCAGTCTTAACACAAGAAATCCAGACAGAGCCTGAAATAAACGGGAGCAAAGGAACAACACACACATACACACACACACACACACACACACACACACACACACACACACACACACACACACACACACACACACACACCTCTCAGTTGTGCAGATTTTTGCAAAATGTCCTGACATTTGCCTCATATTTTTGGACTGTTTCTCATAAAATTATGGTTTTCTGACAAATCATTGAGAGCTGAAGTCAAAATAAATAGACATTTGAGTTTCAGACTTCATACCTTTCAGAAAATTAATATTAATGCAACATCTGTTATTCTAACTTTCTAAGTTTGTAAGAGCAATATTTAAAAAGTGTCCCTATTTTTGTAGCTTTGTGCCCCATTATTTATGGCTTTGTCCAGCTCTCTTGTTCTAAGAGGTCAAGAGATATGACACACACACACACACACACACACACACACACACACACACACACACACACACACATACACACGGAGAGCAATGGAGCATTCCCAACAAAGGAACAAAAATAGAGATGGATTTTAAATATTGTTCTTATAAACTTAATTCTTTTATATTTAGTATAATAACTATATATAGGTTCATAGGTTCATAGGTTGGTACTGGGCTATCTGCCCGAAGGCATATATTAGCCCAGCTACATTGTGCGGTATTCACCGCCCCTTTAGTAGTTCCCTAGACCCTTGTACTAGCAGCTAGTACCCTTGGCCCCTATCTAGTAGTGCTGTTGGTGTGATCCCCGGTGTGAGCTTTCTGTTTCCCATCCACTCATCAAGGTTCATCTTGAAGAGTGATAGTGAGGGGCTCTGTCTTATGTAGATCGGGACCCTGTTCCATAGTAAGGGAAGTCTCTGCGAAGGGAATCTATCCCTCCAGCATGTTCTATTCATTGTTGTGTTGAGGTTTATATCCCTAGAGCGTGTAGCTTGAGTAGATTTGGTTTTGCTAAGATGGAGCATGTTCAACAATTCTGGGTTGGACATGGCTCTGTACGTTAGACAGAGATCACCTCTGAGAAAGCGGTATGCAACAGAGAACAGTCTTAGCTTTTTCAATCATGCTGCATAGGGCAACTGTTTGAGGCCAGTAATCCTCTTAGTTAGGTACCTCTGTGGTCTCTCCAGCTGCTGGAGATGTCTAGCCAGGTACATTCCAATTGGTGCATTGTACTCAATAATGGGTCTGATGAGGGAAGAGTAGAGGGGCACCATTACATCCTTAGATCTTGATGCGAACCCTTTCGTGATCAGATGGGTCACATAGAAGGATTTTCTAACCACTTTGGCAACATGGTTATCAAAGGAAAGCTGACTATCTACTTGGGTCCCTAGATCCCTTATTTCTTCTTCAGATTTCAGGGGATTACCTCCTATGTTGTAGTTTGCGGGTATAAAATTTTATATGCTGTGCTATCTTCATTTTAGGGGTCAAATAGGTTTTGTAGCACCCAATGAATTTTATTTGGTGGGAGAGGGGCCAAAAATGGCTCTCTTGATAGTGAAGGTTGTAGACCCCTGGCCTTGCTAATAGTAGAACTGCAGGAAGTGATGACAACGCAGCTTAAACTGTTACACAGTGTTGCTTAGAATTTGCCAGCAAATGTAGAAAACACAACAGTGGCCATTAGATTATATTCTAATCCCCTAAAAGGGCAATGCTAAAGAGTGTTCTAAAGATCAAATAATTGCACCTTTTCACGTGAGCAAGGTAAAGTTCAAGATCCCGCTAGCTAGAATTCATCAATATATGAAATGAGAACTAATAGAAATACAAGCCAGTTTTTAGAAGGGGCAGTGGCATAAGAGATCAAAATGCCAACATCTGCTGCTTCGTCAACTACTCTGAAGTCGTTTACTTTGTAGAATGTAAATATTGTGGTAAATTCTTAGACCTAGAGAAATACTAACACTGTCAGATATGCAAATGATTCTACTCTGATGGCTGAAAGTAAGTGTAAGTTAAAAAAGCCTGTTGAGGAAGGTGAAAGTAGAAAGTTAAAAAGTAGACTTGCTGTTCACCATCATAATATAAATAAAATCATGTCATCTTGCCTTATCAATTCTTTTCAAACAGATGTTCAAAAAGTGGGTAAGGTGGTTCACACAGCCTATCTAGATCTCGCTAAGGCTTTTGACACCATCCCCCACTCTGAAATTATAGATAAACTCACTAAACTAGGTATAAATCCCTATGTCACAAGATGGGTTGCCAAGTGGCTCACTGACAGAACCCACACTGTGAAAGTAGCAGACTCCAAATCCAACTTCAAACCAGTGACAAGTGGAGTACCACAGGGTTCAGTCCTGGGTCCTCTCCTGTTTGGTATCTACTTTTATGAAGGTCTTTGGCTAATGAAGTTTGCAGATGACTGCAAACTAGGAGCCATAATTGAAACTCCTAATGATGTGGACATCCTGCAAAAGGGCCTCACTGAGACAGATGCCTGGTGTGAAACCCATGGCCTCAAGCTCAATGCCAAAAAGTGCATTGTCATCCCCTTTGGTAAGAACTCTGTACCCATGAGCTACCACATAAGTTTTAGGCTACTTAACACCGAAAGTGTGATAAGAGACCTTGGGAAACAGGTGGACAGTAGTCTCTCCTTTGATAATCACATCATTACAGTAGTCAGAAAATCCTTCTACGTGGCATACCTTATCACAAAAGGTTCATCATCCAGGAAAAAAGAGGTCATTGTTCCCCTCTGCTCGTCACTCATTAGACCCATTATAGAGTACAATGCCCTTTTTGGTATGTACCTCACAAGATATCTACAACAACAGGAAAGGCCACAGAAATACCTTACAAAGAGGATTACTGGCCTCAAACAGATGCCCTACGCAGACCGTCTCAACAAACTCCAGCTTTACTCCATCGCATATCGCCTACTGAGAGGCGATCTCTGCCTAACATACAAAGCTATGTCAAACACAGAGCTGTTGGACATGCTCCACTTAAAGAAATCTCAATCCCTCCAAGCTACATGGTCTAGGTACCTAAACCTTGTCACCACAATAAACCAGAACATGCTGGAGGGATAGATTCCTGTCCCAGAGACCTCTCATACTCTGGAACAAACTACCTATCTATATCAAAGCTCCTCATTAGCAATCTTCAAGAAAAATCTTGATGATTGGATGGGAAATAGGAAATTCATGCTGGGGATGACCTCTGTGGCTCTGCTCGACAGGGACACATGCAGATAATTTTCTTGGGTGGTGAAAGCCAAGGTACCTTTTTGGCTAGGCTTGTACAGGCCCTAGGGCCGATAGCCTAGTACCTACCTATGAACCTATGACAAATTTTGTTTTCCTGGACTCAGTGAGCTCTGCAGATTGTGATTGCTATGGCAAAACTCCATTTGTCCTAAGAATAACACATAAAAACTGTGCAATAAATAAGGCTGTGCATTAGAAAATTGATACTTTTGAACTATGGTAAACTATGGTGTTGCAAAAAACTGTTAAAAGAATTCCACGAAAGCAAGAAGATCCAGTCAGTCAAAACCTGAAATAAACCCAGGTAGTTCACTGGAAGGTCTGATAATAAAAAGTAAAGCTCAGATGTTTTAGCAAAATAATGCAAAGACAGGATTCATTAGAGAAGACATTGATGCTGGGAAAGATTGAATACAAAAGAAGAAGTGGGTGGACAAGGCAAAGATGGATAGATAGGGGTACTGATGTAATAAATATGAATTTGCAAGAACTGAAAGCAGAAGTGGATGCAGACCAGCCTTGTGTACTAAAGTCCCAAACAATCTGACTTGACCAAATGACTAAAACAATAATAACAAAAATGAAAAAATGCTGGACTGGCCATAGCAATAGAGCCACATAGTCAGCTGATCCTTGTTAGCCAATGTATTTATCCCTGGTTCACATGATCACTGACAGCCCACTTAGCATATGCCTTCCTATATTATCTCATTTTTCTCAGGTCTCAACTTATTGTTCTTATTTATAGCTGTCAAATGGCATCCTTATCACTTTTCTCTCTTTTACGCTGATATTTATGTGTGCCCAATCATAACTGTTTTCCTTAACTGCATTTATTGTACTTACACCTCCCCATACCATCACAGCTTTCATACCACTCATGCAACTTGTACGCAGTCCTTAATTATGGTATAATGACCGCTTCACTCTGATACATTTTTCTAATTTCCCTCATAACTTGTGCAACCTCCCTTAATCATACTCTGTCACTTCTCTGCTATCCAAACAATTTTGATCACCACGCCCTAAATTTTAAGTGGACCCTTCCATACTTGGTTATATTTCTCTTCACAGTTACTCTGTTTGGTTAATATGTTTACCATGTTGTTATTGTTTATTGTCTACGTAGCGTAGCCCGTTCATAGCCTAATACCGAGTACCTTGTCACCACAATAAACAGAACATGCTGGAGGGATAGATTCCTGTCCCAGAGACTTCCCATACTCTGGAACAAACTACCTATCTATATCAAACAAAGCTCCTCATTAGCACTCTTCACGAAAAATCTTGATGATTGGATGGGAAATAGGAAATTCACCCCGGGGATCACTTCTGTGGCTCTGCTTGACAGTGGCACAGGAAAATAATTTTCTTGGGTGGCAAAAGCCAGGGTACTGTTTGGCTAGGCTTACAAAGGCCCTATGGCCAATAGCCTAGTACCTACCTATGAACCTATGAACGTATAATACTACTTTAGCACATTAATTACTAAATGTTATATCTCTAGGATATAAATATTATGTACTTGTCTTTATCTTTTCCCTTTCCCTGCTACTTCACACAAATTTGCTGAATGTCGGTGTGTAGAAAAGAACAAGGCATTCTATATCAGCTATGGTGGTTCTAGTGAAGGTTGGAAGAGAAAGCATGTATCTCACTTTAAGTAATGGTGTGAAACCTACATCTATCAGATGCACATTACAGGAGTTTCTCCAAGAAATGTCAAGATGTAGCTAACTGAATTTTAAGTTTGCACACTAAGTTTGGTAAGATTGTGTTAAGCTATGGTAGCGTGCATAGCAGGCCAAAGCATCATCGAACATGAGGCATGAGCGTAGGTGCTGTACTCCTCATTCTGAAAAAAAGGCAGGAAATTCATTATCATTTGTCTGTATTTACAAAGCTGCATTCCGGTTCAAGTAATGAGTCAAAGGAGAAGAGGTTTAGTCCAAATAAACTCACAAAAGAAACACAACTAAATCAGAAACAAAAAACACAACTAACAAATTCAATAGTTTATTAAAAAATTCAGACCAAATGTTCTCTTTGCATAAAACAGTATTGTTTAGAAAAAAAAAGTTTGAAACAATGAAATATAAGAGGTGAAGACCACAACAGTCCTTTACTAGAAACCCCCATGACCCAAACTTCAGTGCATCAGGCACAGTTTTTCAATTTTTGGTTTCAAACTTTGTGAATCAATTTCTTCGTATCTCAAGAAAACTACATCAAATACAAAATTTCACACCAGCTGAAAGCTTGTTTTCTGAAAATTCAACTGTCTTCCATCATGGCACTTTACCTAACAACAGCCATCCACCTTCATTAAGGGCACAGTAACAATAACAGCTTCTAATTTCATATAATCGGTTATAGTTTTCATTACTTCGTATAAGCCAGTAGCCCCCTTTCCCATTTTCTTTGTCTCTTCCTTTTTATAGTACATACTATATATACTGGATTTATAATTAATTTCTTACTTGTTCTATTTGCTTCAGTTCTACAGCTTTCTCTGCTTAATTTATCTCAGTCAACACATTCAAATAAAATAAGTAATAAGTACAATTTAAAGCATCACATGATAAAATATCCACTGAAATGAACTGCTTAACATATATTATAACCAGCCAGAAATATTTCTGCAAAACATTATGAATCACTTGGAGGGGTGAGCACAGTCACACATGAAAACAAGATGGCTTTGTTTATGATTCTCTTTATGGTGCCACAAATTCTGTATTACTGTACTTGAATTAGTCCCTGAAAGTCATAGTTTATGATAATATATCTTTAGAAATCTATACAACCTAAGTTTTGACATCTTTAGCTTCCAAAAGGCAGAGTTAGAGGACTTTTATGAGACAAAGACTCTCTGATCTGCTGTAACCTCTGATAATGTTAGAGGGCATGGAAACAGTTCATGAGGATATTAAATCTATCCAGCATGCTTTAGAAGTAATTACCTTACTCCTACAGCAAACCACAGTGGATGTCTCTCAAGTCAAAGAAACGGCCATAAAATATGACCAACTACTTTCTGACATCCAGCAAACCATTCAAGAGGAAATTAAGTAACAACATTTAACAGTTAAGTAACAACTCTAAACATAACAACGTGTCACGGTCCTGCAAGCTCCAACTGTACAAACTGAAGCTAAAGTAATCGAGCTTGAAAATGGATCCAGGATGAACAACTTACGTGTGCATGGATTGCCCGAGTGTGCAGAGATGACGGATGAGCTGGAACAACTTATGTGTGCATGGATTGCCCGAGTGTGCAGAGATGACGGATGAGCTGGAACAACTTATGTGTGCATGGATTGCCCGAGTGTACAGAGATGAAGGATGAGCTGGAGCAACTTATGTGTGCATGGATTGCCTGAGTGTGCAGAGACAATGGGTGAGCTGGAACAACTTATGTGTGCATGGATTGCCCGAGTGTGCAGAGACGACGGATGAGCTGGAAAACTTATGTGTGCATGGATTGCCCGAGTGTGCAGAGATGACAGATGAGCTGGAACAACTTATGTGTGCATGGATTGCCTGAGTGTGTACAAAGGATGGATGCACAACTTTTTATTTCAAAAGAGCTCAAAATGCTGCTGGTAGAGCCTCATGCACTTACCACAGAACATGCATAGAAAGTGCAGTCTAAGCATATAAACCAAGTAGAAACTTCGCATTGTAGAGGGTGTGAAGTTCATCACTGATGTGGTCATTTCCAGCAACATCACTCTTGCCAAAAGGGATGATAATACATTTTTTTGCATTGAGTTTGAGGCCATGATTTTGGCATCAATCATTTGTTTGCGTAAGACCTTTGCATAAGACCTTCTTGAAGGATGTTGACATCATTTGGAGATTCTATGACCGCACCCAGTTTGCAGTCATCAGCAAACTTTGTCAGCCACAGTCCTTTAGTTTTAGCTTGTACTTCGGAGAAATAGAGTCCCAGGACCAATACCTGTGGAACACTACTGGTAACAGGTCTGCTGTCGGAGGTGGCTTCTCCTATTTTGACTGCATGAGAGCCAGTTTGCAACCCACCTTACAATATAAGGGTTAATGTCTAGCTGGGAGAGTCTGATGCTTTATTTCTAACATTTTTCACTATTTATTTCTAACATTTTTTCACTGTATTTACACCTTAGCAATTGTAGCTATGGTTTTCAGCCTACTTAGGTGTTCTCCTGTAGATCTATACACATGTTAATTAATATTATGATATGTTTTTTACACACTAACCTGATGAAGTACTTATTTGGTATGAAAGTAATTTTTATTAAAAGTATTCAGTTTATAAGTTACTAATATTTATTCTGATAGATGTTTAGCGGTAGATCTCTTTGTTAATTAATTAGTTAGTCATTTTGTTAGTGAGTTAATTAATAAAGTTTGGATTAGTATGTTAGCCTTAACAAGCTGTTCTTATATTATATATATTTTAATTTGTATCTAGCTTTTAAGTTTCAGTTCTAAGGTAGCACAGTCTCAGTTTACACTGTGGTGTTAAGGGGAAGAGGGACTTGGTTAAAGGAATGAGTTTAATGCTTTTATTGCTCTTAACAGAACCACCCTCTGTAACCACTCCCTTGCTCCAAGTAACCTGATTATATGTAAATAATGAATGTCTTTAATGCTTTTCATTATACTCAACTAGGATCGCTTGTTTGTGTGTTTCAGTAAAGGATATTCCATTTAACTCAACTGTGCACTATCTACTATTTTATTATTATTTTTGTAGTACATATTTAAAAGTTTGAATTTTATTAATGAACTAGGTGCATAACATATTTTAAGGAGTGAATTTCACACCCTCCATACTGCGATGTTTCTGTTTGTTTGTTTTTTTTACCCAGTATAGGTTGCATACTGGGTTTTCTGAAACTTCGAGGGATACCACAGATTGTTCTTTTTGCAGTCTAAGCATATAAATTTAATTCACCCCAAACATCTAATCTTTAAATGTAAATCTTTAATGTTAGGGAGAAGATCCTAGGCTATGGAAAGCTAGAAAACTGGACAACAAATTAAAACTAGCTGGTCACCCAGTCAAAACAATCCTGGACTATAGTGCAGCATTATGCAAAATGCAAAGCGTTACCTCCCTTTTGCAGATTGACATGACAGTTCTTATGGACATGAGAGTTGGGACTGGACATTTCCTTAACACATCCTGCTATTTTACAACTTACTAAAGGTACTCAGACATTTTTTTTCTAGCTGCTGATGCTGATGTGATTGGGAAGCAACTTATTCAAATGAGTCATATGCCAATATTAAAAAGACTCTAATCATCGATGCCAAGAGACGTGATCATCCAAACAGTGAGGAAGCAATCAAATTTCCTGCCAATAAAAAAAAGAAAGGTATTGGAGAAACTAATTTCTAAGCCTGACAATCATGCAGGTGCTTGTCATAAGTTACTCACACCACTAGATTCATCAAGCCTCCCTCCTTCTTCATTGTACAGCCAGACACAGACAGACTTAACCATAAAATTAAATGGATTGTATTTATCTCCAGAAGAACTGCAGAAAATAAAAAACAGTTGGATATCCTCATTGTCTATTCTGGCTGATCATTCTGATGGGGCCACCTTGACAAACACTTAATTGTCGAGATTGGACGAACAGATGACCATTAACCAAAGGCTTTTTTTTCTCTCACTCCCTCTCACTCTCTCTCTGAAATGTTAAAATGTTATGTAGGAGGGGGAAGATCTTTTTTATGGTGGAATATAACTTAACAGATGTAACTAATGTGCAGAGGTAGATATTATGATGGTGATACAAGAAGACCAAGGCTCATGAAATGAACTTTGGGCATATGGACTTGATAACAGAGACACTAACTTATGTTTTTTCTCTTATTTAGTTTACTATTGTATTTCATTTTCCTGATCATCAGTTGAGCAATATGTTAATGTACGCTACTTCTTTAGTTTAACACATTTGGTAATTAAGTCTCTTAAATGCTCCTTCCTCTTGTGATTGGACCCCACATTTTTTGTCTATTAGAATTTATTGTTTATACAAAGTTGTGATACAACTATTATAATTGGATCACTGAATGCAATATAACAGGTTGCATCTTGGGTCTTATATGGCTCCAATGTCACTGTGATAGTCATAATTTTGCTTATATGAATACGTTGTACAGATTAGGATATGTGACCTTATAGTGGATAGTTACATGCTAGACTGTGGAGAACTCTGAGGTAGTATGGTTTGAGTTGCACTAGGTTAAGGGAAGTGACCAATCTCTTTATTACTTAGTGTCAAGGTGGATTTCTTTTGTGGATAAGTTGGGAGATGACCTATTGGTGCCTGCCCCAAGGTACAACAACACCCACAACAGGTGTTAGTGGGCTAGCCTACATTATATTATAGTAGTCAACTGGTGAGGTGACTTTTGACTGACATTGTTGTTGAAATCATTAATCCTAATACAGTACAAGGTACAAATGTACCCTTAGTTCTAACGGCCTGGAAAGTAAAGGGGATTTCCACTTATTATAAAGCCAAAGTAGTTATTACTTGACTTTCTAAACATAAACCACATATTTTTTCCTTACAGGAAAATGCATAAAACAAAAAATGAAGCTATGATCTATAAATATGGCAGTAGAACTGGTTCAACTTAAGGAGAGTGTTCATCTTATTAGGTTTTTGGGGTAAAGTAAAAACAATTCATAAGGATTTCTCCAGAAGATGGATTACAATGAGGATGGCATAGCAAAATAAAAGATTTTGGCTGATCAATATTTATAAGCCTAATAATGATGCCACATAATGTTTGGTTCAGGTTGAGAAAGAACATGCAAGCTTTAATCCTAAGTTAACTTAAGACACTATCATTTTTGAAGGGGTCTTTAATGTGATATTTGACCTGACTATGGACAAGTTGCTGACAGGTACTAATAGAATATTGTGGGTGACTAATTTACTGGTGGAGCTGTGCAGTGACTGGAATTTGGTTGATGATCTGAGAATCTTAAATCCTACAATGAAAGATTATACCTATTTTTGTTATACGACTGGCATTGCAAGAAGAATTGATATGTTTCTTCTGACGCAGCACTTCCTTTCAAAAGCATGCCAAAGACAAACAAAGTCTGTTCTATATCTGATCATGGCATGGTGTACTGATCTGGTGAACTTAAACCCTGCTACTATCCTTCATATCAATAGAGGATGGATTTATGGCGGTTAAAGGACAGAAATAAAACGTAGATATTGAATTCAGGATTAAATCTTATTGGAAATGAGACAATCAGAATTTCCTAAGGCAGACAGATAAATAGATATGTTAAAAGAAAAGTTTAGAAGCTTGGTTTAAACAATTAATCAAGGCTAAGTTATATACTAGGATATGCCCAAAAGAAGATGAAAATCAGTACAACGAAACTCTAAGAACAGTCAATCTAGGAATAAACTATTGTATCAAATTATTTTAAACTTAAGAAAAGTATGTATTGTTACCATCAATAATGCTATACATAAAAATGGGTGAAGGGTATAAAATTTTATAAAATTTTAGCAAGCACATGTAGAGAAAGAATTCATAAAATATTTATCTCACACATTTATAGACCAAAAGGGGACACCACACCAGACCCCACTCAGATGAACATTTTTGTTAAGGAGCTTTGTCCCTGGTCTGGAACACGAGACTTATCATTAAATATTGATAAATGGGAATATGATCAATCACTTAATTTGGGCCAAATTCCTAATGCACTTAACCTGCAACTATCCAGATTAATATATTTGAAATTGCTCAGGTTATACGGTCCCTTTCTCCTGGTAAAGCTCTCAGATTAGATGGAATCCCCACCACCATTTCCTTTTGCAAATACTATAAAGACGGTTTGATAAATCTACTATACCTGATATTCACAGAAGCTGAAATGATAGTATTGTTTGATATGGGGCTTATGGTAGTAAAGGTTCTACTTTTCCTTAAACAAGGTAAGGATGCCTCAGACTCAACTAAGTACAGATCTATCTCATTAATTAATATGGAGATGTGGGGTGTATTTTATGATCGAATGGTAAAAACATTGACTCACCTTTAATCAACATGGAAATGTTGAACCTGCAGTTCATTAAACGGCCAAATCACCGATTTCTTTCAAAGGGAAAGAAATTGGTTGGCCATTCTATTACATCTGCCCTTTCCCTGACTGTAGCGCGATCTCGGAGTTAGAATACTAAGTTGGGGGGGTCGGGGGGGTTGAAGCCTCTCTCTTAAAAGTGTTTATTTTTATGTGGTATTTGTTGTTGGCCTACCAATCTCTTTCTCTTGGAAAGAATTCAGTGATTTGACCATTTGATAAACTGCAGGTTTGACATTTTTGTGTCGATTAAAAGTGAGTCAAAGTTTTTACTATTTGATCATATAATATATAGACCCAGACATGTGAATCTATGCAAAGCTCTTACCTTACAGGTTGGATCAGCTTATGACGCAATTTATGCCTAGGAATCATCAAGTATTTTTAAATGATAGAGGGGTGGAGCAGAACTGATCAAAATAAGTTTTCAAGTATTGGCACAGAAACTAAAATCTAAAGTTGCAGTGGTTTTAGATGATTTTTATAACCCATTTGACTCTCTGAATTGGGAATTTCTATGTGACATAATGACCACCTATGGGCCTCCTCGGGTCTATATTAAAACATCGAAAGTTTACTAGTTTGAATCACTAAAGGTCGACCTTTAGTGATCGAAACATTAAAATTTTGAATGTTCAGAAAAATAAATTTAAAAAAAAAAAGAAAATCAAAAGGGTGTAGGCAGGGGGGCAAGCCCCCTGCACCCCCACACCCCCGCTACTTAAATATACCAACTCCAAGACCGCACTACATTGAAGTAAATGGAAATCTCCCCTTACGGGACAACGTTCTGTACTTTTGCTATTCTCGTGTCGACAATGTCGGATTTGACATATTTTTGGCTTTCAAGAATATAGTATAGACTCGGCTTCCTCTATCATTTATTATGAAATGTTACCTTTTATATCCTAACCCTAGTGCAAAATTTGACACTAATAGAATATCATCCCCCGTCAATGACTTATACAGGGAGCTAGCAAGGGTATACATAGTCACCTTACTTGTTTATTCTAGTGTCAGTGAGTTGGACACCATGTTGCATCAGCATTTTATTCAAGAGGCATTAAAGAAGAGTGTAATAAATACCCACTTACCTCATGGTTTGCTGACGATTGCTTGATTTGGTTAAATAATCCCAAACAGTTGTTACTTCCTATTATGCATGCAATGAATACCTTCTCTAGGTTGTTATGGTTGCTGATCAACTATGCAAAGTCACAAAACCCTTCCACTTACAGAGCTGTGGATAGTTTAGCAAGCTGCCCCCCCCCCCCCGCCAGTCTTGCAGTGTGCCTATTTGGGTATTCATATGGTGAGCCACATTAGTAATTTGAAAGACATAAATTTAGAACCATTACTGGCACAAATTACTAGACAGATAATCTCTTGGAAACATCAGTTTCTTGTCCTTCTAATTAGAATTTAGGTTGCTAGAATGTTTATAGTACCCAAGATGCTATTTGTACTTCATGTTAAATGTGAGAGATGTTGTCATTGTGTCATAAGTTCATAACTAATTACTAAGTTATCTTTCTTAATAGGCAATTGTGAGTCTAGCCTAGCCAATTTCTTTCCTAAGGTGAGAATTAAACTCTGCACCTCATGTTTGTGAGCCAAACACCTTAACTATTATACCAAACACCAATCATTAGCTGTACATATTCTTTTGTATGTAGAATCTTTGTTTGGTGGGTAAGAAGTGGGTAACCTTGGTAATCAAAGGTAAGTGCTCTTGCAAGTTCTCTTTAACAACTACAAAACTCTCTAAGCTTAAAAAGTTCTATGAATTAGTGAATGATGTGGCCGAATGCAATCAAACACATTAAGTCTAAATGATAAATCCAGTTACATGTTCCTTCCAAGATAGGGAATGGTCACGTGTTAAAATGATATGTTGATGGGAATATTTCCTGCCTTACACAAATTAGATATATGAAACTTGTCCATATGTGACACTACTCACCTGACAGATTCCAATGCAGATATGAAGATCGCTCCCTGCCTTGCTGGCATTGTAATACACAGCCCACCAGTTTTTTGCATATAAGGAGAAATTAATCATAGGCACTAAACAGCCTATAATTACAAAGTACCTTGCTAAGGTAAGGGAAAACAGCTCCTGTACTGCTCAAAAAAAGCACCAAACCAGGCATGTCCAAGGGTCAGCTTCCGTTGATTTCTCCTGTCCACCTGGTGAATCTGGGCATACTGGGGCAATGCAGCAATTGCCTCATGTACACAGACAACCCTCTCCTCCTACCACCCAACACTACAACCTGTGAGAGATGCACTTACATAGCCAAACTGGAAGCAAAGATCTCTCCAACCAAGATTGTGCTAGACAGTCAAGAGGAGAAGGTTAACACCCACACTGCACCTCAAGCAACATATACCCCTTCTAAACTCACACCAACACCCACACATAGCAACACTAAATCCACATATGTGGAGGCCCTTAACTGTAACCTGCACAAGCAACAAGGACCTCCAAAGCTGAAACACAAACAAACACCAATCACAACCAAAGTGTCACATAGCTCACATCACCAGTGTGCCACCCAGCAACAGCCCCTAAGGCAAGACAACGTACCTAACACTTTAGTGATAGGTGACTCTATAGTTAGGCACACTGATGTCCCACTTACCAGGCTGAACAAGGAGAAAATTACAGTGAGCTGCCTGTCGGGTGCCAGGATCCGCCACATAACTCATGCACTCAAGTCACTCCACAAGTACAAATATGACTCTGTCATTGTCCATGTTGGAGTGAATGACTTGAGATGTACCTCCCTGGACTACATGAAAAGAGACATGGAAGAGCTCTCAGATCATGTGGCCCAGGCAGGTATGACCCCAGCCCTGAGTAGCATCCTGCCTTCGCCCAGAATGATACCACAATATAAGGACAAAATGATTGACTTCAACAACTGGCTAAGCTTCTGATGTCATTCAAAGGGGATCCAGTATCTGTCTGCCTGGGATGACATGATAGACAGACCACAATGCTTTGCCAGAGATGGTCTGCACCTGTCACCCCTGGGATTCAGATTACTGGCAAAGGCTCTTGCCACCACTATAGTGCCATTTTTAGGCAAAGTTCAAAGGACAAAACCACCACCATAACAGGTACAAGCATGTAAAATCTGAAGGTAATACTACTCAATGCTAGAAGTCTAAACCTCAAAATGCACTCTCTCGAGGCACTCCTAAAAATGGAGAACATCTATATCTGTACAATAACTGAGACCTGGTTCAAGGCTCCAGACAGCACCCCTGCAATACCAGGCTACAACTCTTGCCACACTTTTTGCCCACCAAACCAGGATTGAAACACTAAAGGTGGAGAAGTGTCCATATTCACCAATGATATTCACACTACCAGGTTAGTTGCCCAACATAATGCGTCTGAAATTCTCCAGGTGCAACTAACACTAGGTAAGACTGCAATCCAAACTGTAGCTCGCTACAGATCCCCCACCATACCCCAAGATTATCACTACACCTTTCTAAACATACTGGAAAATATTAATATACAACCAAACACCCTAATACTGGGTGATTTCAACTACCCTGCCATTAACTGGGAAAACTACTCGTGTACCAACACCTTTGCCCAACGGTTCTTGGAATTCATAAATTCCAATACCCTGGATCAACTAATCCATAGTCCCACCAGGGGCTCCAATATCCCAGACCTGGTCATTGCCAACATGGCAAATCGATGCTCTACACCTATGGTCACCCCCTCATTGGTCAGTTCTGACCAAAATCTAATCACCCTTAACATCCACATCCCACCCCCACCCCCCCCCCCAGTAAGGAAACTTCCATAAAAAACTTCTCCAAAGCCAACTTCATGCTACTCAAGTCAGAAATGACAAACGTCATGACACCCATGCAGACGGGAACTGAAAGTTCAACTGCTGAGTCCTACACTAAGGCACTGTACAAGCACAACCACTCATGCATGAATCGTGCCATCCCAAATAGAACCAAGATGCTCTCCTCCAAAAAAAGGAAGCCAATCTGGTGGTCCCCTGCCATAAACAAGCTTTACAATAAAAGGAAGAAACTGTTGCAAAAAAGAGGAAAATCCCAGGATGCAAAAAACTCCCTTCCCAGCCTCAGTAAGAAGCTGAGATCCCTCATAAAATCCTCCAAAGCTAGTTATGAAAATAAAATTGCCAAAGATTCCAAAGACAACCACAAGGCATTCTATAACTATGTCAAGACTCTAAATGGCAATGCTCAGATCTGCTCTGAGCTACAACAGAATGGCATTAAATATACTGATCCCAAGGATATTGCCAATATCCTGGCAGATTGATTCAGTGCCAACTTCACCCCCCTCTCACCCTCTAAATGGCCCATCTCAATACCGGAAGATTGCCAAATTCCGGTAATAACGGCCACACAGGTAAAAAACGTACTCTCCAAAGCTAAGAATACAGCATCCATGGGACCAGATGACATCCCGGGCTGTGTACTACATGAACTACAAAATGAGCTGGCACCTCACCTGCGTGTCATGTTTAATCATACCCTCACCTCAGGCTTCATGCCCACTGAGTGGCGCACAGCTACAATTATCCCACTCCACAATGGGGGATCCACCTTGGATCCCAGGAACTACTGCCCCATCAGTCTGACAAGCCTGATCTGCAAGGCCATGGAACGTATTATAATGTAACTTATAAACAAAGACATTAGCAACCTTAAAACACTGCACCCCACCCAGTTTGGGTTCGCGAAGGGCCGATCTTCTCTCCTGAACCTGATTGACTTCTTTGAATCAGTCTCCAGAGCCGTGGACGAGGGTAAGGCAGTCCACACAGCCTATCTGGACCTCACTAAGGCCTTTGACACCATCCCCCACTCTGGAATTATAGATAAACTTACTAAGCTGGGCATTAATCCCTGCGTCACTGGATGGGTTGCTAACTGGCTTACTGACAGAACCCACAATGTAAAAGTAGCTGACTCCAAATCCAGCTCCAGACAAGTGACAAGTGGAGTACCTCAGGGTTCAGTCCTGGGATCTCTCTTGTTTGGCATCTACTTCTCTGAAGTACAGGCCAACACTAAGGGACTCTGGCTAACAAAGTTCACAGATGACTGCAAACTGGGAGCCATTACTGAATCCACAAATTATGTTGATACTCTACAAAAGGGCCTTACAGAAACAGATGCTTGGTGCCAGAGCCATGGGCTCAAGCTCAGTGCCAAGAAATGTATATTTATCTCCTTTGGGAAAAAACATGTACCTGTGAATTACCACATAGGTAGCAGTACACTAAACACCGAAAGTGTGATAAGAGACTTAGGGACACAGGTGGACAGTGGTCTCACCTTCAATAACCACATCGCCACAACAGTCAGGAAATCCTTCTATGTGGCACACCTCATCACTAAGGGCTTTTCATCCAGAAAAAAGGAGGTCATTGTCCCACTGTACTCATCCCTCATTAGACCCATTATAGAATACAATGCCTCATTTGGTATGTACCTCTCAAGACATCTGCAACAACTGGAAAGGCCGCAGAAATACCTCACTAAAAGAATCACGGGCCTAAAGCAGATGCCTTATGCTGACCGCCTTAAAAAACTCCAGCTATACTCTGTCGCATATCGTCTACTCCGAGGTGATCGCTGCTTAACAAAAAGGCCAAGTCAAACCCAGAGCTGTTGGACATGCTACACTTAAAGAAATCACAATCCCTCAGAGCCATACACTCCAGGGATCTAAACCTTGTCATCACAATAAACAAAACATGCTGGAGGGATAGGTTCCTGACCCAGAAACTCCCCAGACTCTGGAACAGACTGCCCATACATGTCAAGCAGAGTACCTATTTGGCCGTCTTCAAAAGGAACCTTGATGACTGGATGGGGAGAAAGGAAATTCACCCCAGGGATCATGTCAGTCATCCTACTAGACAGGGGTCCAGGGAAATAAATAGTGTGGGAAGAAATAGCCAGGGAATTGTTATGGCTAGGCTTGTATAGGCCCTAGGGCCAATAGCCTAGTACCAGCCTATGAACCTATGAACCTATAATATTGGATTACTTCAAGATTAGGTAACTATGGGGCTGGCCTGTTAACAAGATTAGATGGGCTACTCATACCCTCTTCTTCATTCCAGAAATGTCCACTTCTGGCTGTTATTAATCCTTTCAGAAAGAACAAAAATTAGTGCTACAGTGTTTAATAGATTTAAGTAAGAATTGTGGTCCTCCTCAACCATATTTGTAAACAATGGAAAGCAATCCCCCCCCGCCCCCGACAGGATAATTTATTTCATAGGTATTTTCCAAAGCATAAGTGCTTGAAGAGTAGACGAATATGAGAGAGTAGGTGGAATTATCATTTATTTTTCATTATGTTCACAGGATAAGGTTTATATTATGATACTGATATGTATAATCTTCAGATAAGTGCTGAAGTGTATACAAGGCATTGGATGATTTATGGTGTGACAAGTTATAGACCTAGGAGTGTGTTTGTATAATTACTGAATATATTTTTTATTGGCATCATATGATATGATGTGCTAGATCCATTGGGTCAGAATACACCTTTGGAATTTAATGTTATATTGTACTGTTTGCCAGTGATTTACATGCCACAGATTAATAAACTGTCCTATAGTTTCCTTCCTTTTATCTCATCTTACTTAGTTTGTATGATTTGTATATACACAATGTTTTACCTTTTTTCAGTTTTTTCTTCCTTTATGTGCTACTGTATACAGTTCAAAGTTGCTCAAATAAAGACAGTTTCTTATTAAAATAATCATAAATTACTTACCTCTTTTAGGCGAACATGTTTTCATCATCTATAGATTGTATTAGTCAAGGTCAGGAAATAAGCAATGGTACTATGATCTGTCCTGAATCTACAATAGTCGGTGCAAAGCATTTCATAAGAATAAAGGTTATGATTTGTTGCTGTATTTTATAGCAGCCTTGCTAATCTGGGGAGACTTGAAATGCAGTTAGTCCTCCTGCTATTTACTGGAAGAACTGTGAAGATCTTCTGAAGGCTAAGTAAGTACTCAAAGAGACAGAAACATTAAAATGAAACATAATGGGAGAGCCAAGAAAGTGGCACGTGAATTTAAAGATTTTTAAAGAAGGCGACCAGCTCAGATATTTCCTATATGGATGATTTATATTTTACATCTGAAGTGCACTTGAAAGAGAAGAGGGCTGGAAATGAAAATCATTTATGTGTGGGTGAGTAACATATGAATTACTGAGACCAACCTCAATGTCAACTACAAATTCAGAGAATTTCTGAATGGTTGAAGAAATACTACAGTTAAACTCCATGGTGAATAAATAAAGAGAAGCACTTTTACCAAAAAGAGAAGTGATTTCCCTTCCAGTTTTTTCTTCTGGAAGAAAGCTCTTCTGCATCTGATGATAACACCAATGTTTGTATGCCTGTGAACTGTTTCCCATTCATTAGGATCTTTTCAAAATTTAAACTAAAACAAGCTGTAGACCTTTTTTGGAAGCTTTGCATCACATTAACAGTGTTCCAAAATATTGCCTTCTCAATGAGTATTTTTCTTCAATGGAAGTATTTGTTTTGAAGGGGCAGCATAGCTTAAATGCCAAGAACTGTAATATAGCACTACACCAAAGGTAGATAATGTTTGTTTACCAATCAGCCGTTGCATAGTCACAGCCAGCTTTGTGACAAAGAGCGAGAGAGACAGAGAGACAGAGAGAGAGAAAGAGAGTGAGGGGAGGTGAGGGGGTGGCGAGAGACAGAGAGAGAGAGAGGGGAGGGAGAGAGACAGAAAGAGAGAGAGAGTGTGAGAGAGAGAGGAGAGAGAGCGAGAGAGAGAGAGAGAAAGGGGGGAGTGAGAGATAGGAGAGAGAGAGGGGGAGAGAGAGACAGAGAGAGAGAGACAGAGACAGAGAGAGACAGAGAGAGAAAGCCCTGAACACACTACAGGCAACTCCTGTTCAATTAGTAGCTCCCTCCTGAAATGTTGACATTCAAAATTTTGACAGCAGAAAAGACAAAAAAAAAACTGAAACTACAGGAAAAGAGCAAATCTCAAACATTGTTCTTCCTGCACCCCCACACCCCAAACTTATATTTACCAACTTCAAGACTGTCACACCTCAGAAAAATGGGAATATTCTGAAAAATGGATATCTTGGACTTAGTATATGTAAGTCTGTTTTTTCAGCCATTCAGTTTCCATGTTTCAAGACTCACTCTAGTGGGTCCCAACATTTAATATGGTTACCCATTTAGCAGCTCAGATTCCTGTAGGACTGGGTCAGGTATTATGGAAGTGACTGACTGCTGCTGTCTTACCTATCCTGGGTGGAGGGAAACAACTCTGGCTCACCACATGGGTGACAACTAGCAGGAACATTAGGTGCTCACATAGCAGAGCTCCAAGCCTGCCAAGCCTCCAGTGCAATAATACATTTGAACTATGCAGCCAAGGAAAAACTGGTGTGTGAAGGCATGTTTTCTCTCATGAAGTAGTAGTCACAGGCTCAGGGGAGCCATAAAAAGGGGTGGGCATGGTCCCAGTGGGAGAGAGTAGGCTGTCCAAAGGAATGGCAAGCTGTCATGCTTCCTATCACATAGTACTCCGTGAGGTATGGAAAGCTAATAAGGATTCCCAGATGGGAACAAATGGGATATAGATCTCTTACCCAACCCAGGAATACCTGATTCCCATTTTGCTGGAACAAATCGGCCAACTAGATGATGGTAGGACAGCCATCAGCCAAGGTCCTGCAAGAGATGCATAATAAAAAAAGTAGTATTGTCATGAGGGAAGGGTTCATTGGCAAAAAAGTACTGGAATGAGATTACTGAGGGACCCCATTCTAATTCCAGGGATTAAAATTCAGATCCCTAGAAATGCAGAGTATTCTAAGTGTGGGTTTACAGTATCTCAGACTAATCCTACTCATGTAGGGTACAGTAACTCTACACAAATGTTTTGACATTATAGCAAGTCCTACTCATGTTCAGTGACTCCACAAAAATATTTTGACTTTGTAACAATTCCTACTCCTGTGGGGTACAGTGACTCTACACAAATGTTTTGAATTTGTAACAATAAATTTCAAAATTCACTGCTTTGTTGTTGGAACTGCATTTCATTTTTGACACTTGTAGGGCTCACAGCATTGGGTCTCTCACACATAATATGGAGAACATTAATGTAGCAGGGGTTCCAGCTATTATAGCTGAAAAAATTATGTAGGTATGAGCAGCAATCTTTAATTTTTCCGGGAAAAACAGTGGAGTGGAAGCCCATGTGGGAACAGAAGCAATTACCTAGTCCTGAATAGAATGCTTAGCAGACGTCAGAGTTCATCTACTAGGATAGAATACTACATGTATACGTCTGAAAATTTAACTCACACATTTGTCAATACCAGTTATGCCTCGATTCACCAGTGGGAGAATTAAATTCACCAGGTGTGATACCACTATGATTAATGATATGGCGAACAAACATCTCAACTCACCCATAGAGGAATACTACATGGTGTGTTAAAAATGGGAAATAAATCACTGTAATTTTGAGCTTTAGGTATCTTCCAATGAGGTACTCACAAACATTCTACATGGACTTACTATCATTCTCACTTGTGGAGACTGAATTTAAAGTGCTTAGCATGCGTTGTTTGGTGTGATGAAGGCAGGTACCCTCAATTTGCATCCCCAGCTTTGTGCTCTGAAAGGTATTTTAAGTAATAAGCAGATATGAAAAGGCAGCTAAACTGAGCTAAAATTAGGGCTCTTTCACTTGTATTGTATCCACATTATTCTGCCAGGGATTAATTAATTAATTAATTTATTTTTTTAAATGCTGGCAGCATTAAAAGGGATGTTATATCAGCCCTTAATGGAGAAAATTGTAGTGGGTGAGACTTGTGTGGGTGCTGTGATCCCTGTTGAACTTTCGTATTATATTAGATATAATTGTATAGTGAGGATTGTATTTGCCTATATCTCTCACATACTGGTTATTAGTTTATGGACAATATAGCACCCTTAGGGCAGAATTTTGAGCAGATTGTTAATCCTCTTGTGTAGCATCGGTTGATGGTGGTTCAGTGTATTTATACTATTGAAGCACAAAGATTTGCAAGTTAATGGATTGTGAGCTTATTGTCATGGATCTTGAGGTGATTTTGAGATTGTGAGCATATTGTCATGGATCTTAAGGTGATTTTGAAATTGTGAGCTTATTGTCATGGATCTTGAGGTGATTCTGAAAGGCCTTTGTGCCGATAAAAATGACATGCGGGTTTTCGGTATTTCCACTGACAATGGAAATAATATTGATGAACAGAATATTGGTCCAGTTGATGGCTGCAATCTGGTTTTTAATAAATAAGGAAAGAGCATGAAAATATTATGAACAAATATCTGGCACCTTAAGCTTTTTAAAGCTTACCAAAGCAAGGATATTACACCCAGAGGTCTTAGGGTTAAGATACACCCCCTTGGGGGTAAGATGGATGATTTGCTGTTACAGGAGTGGAGTCTTGCTCAGCAGAATGCATCCATGTAATTTGTCCATATTTTAAGTTCATATTATGAATGGACGATAGATGGGAATATTGAAGATGTTAAAAATTTGCGTGGGGAATTGAAAATGTATGAGTGTCAACCTCAGTACTCCATCTGCCTCAACAAGCTCACCAGGGAGCCATTTACTTTTCAGAAGCAAATTAAAGAAAAGAAAATGCGAAAGTTCAATGGGGATCTGACTGATTATCAAAGGGGTAAACCCTTTGATGCTCAGAAAATTGTCAGGTTTTTCTGAGACCAACGAACCTATGGGGGGACCAACAGAAGGAGACCCAGATCTATTCTCAGGAAAACAGGGAACACACATAGCAGTACTTCTGCTGATGAGTCCTCAGCTACGGACACGGAGTGTGCTAATATACGAGACTCATCTGACCCAAAGAAACAGCGCACTTCAGACCACCCTTTAGACACGGCAGGAGGAGGGGTGGGAGAAAACACAAAAATAGACACAGTGGAGGGTTTGCTTCAGACTCTAATATCCCAGTAGTGAATGCTGATTATAATATTTTAAACATCTCCAATGTTGAAATTACCTCTGAACAAAACCAACTTCTTAATAAAGGCTTAAATTATGTTGCGGACTTTTTTGTGGATGAAACTAGTATGGTTACTGATGTACATGATTTTTGTCATAGACTGAATCTAAGACTGTTTTTTGGTTCTAGGGAAGTCTCCCAAAGATCGACTGACTTTAAGTTTTTAAAATTTGACTTTATGCATCCTATGAACAAGCACATGTCTATATTTCAATAGGCTGTGCTCAGGGATATTCATTTTGGATTGGATCAATATACTCCACTTGGTCATAATCTCATGGTTGGGGAATGACTTGCCTTACAGGAACTTAAGAGTAACAAAAATATTGTGATATTACCAGCTGATAAGGGAGGGGTGGTAGTCATCATGAATATGGATTACTATCTGGTTGAGGGAAATGGACAGTTGTCCTACCCTCGACACTACATGTATATGCCTACTGACCCCACACCCAATTTCAAAAGGGAAATTGACTCCTTCCTAAATAAGGCTGTCGAAGAAGGGAGTATCTCAGATTCTGTGAGATTACATTTGACTGTTTCGGATCCACAGAAACAGATACTATATCTATTACCAAAGATACAAAAATCCCTGACAAAACCCCTAATAGACCAATAGTTTCCGGCAATGGTTCACTGATGGAACCTCTTTCTGTATTTCTGACCCAATATTTGAAGCCCCTGTTAAATCTGATTTGTGCTAGAATACAGGATATGACACAATTCCTTAAAATATTATCGGATACCCAACTGGATCCAGATTGACTTCTATGTACCCTTGACGTAAAAGCTTTATACACTAACATTCCCCACTGGGCTGGGCTCCAGGCCTTACATTACTGGTTGGAGCGAGCTAATTTGTATCCAGCCAGTTTCAACACATTATTAATATGTATGGTGGAGCATGTACTCAACAAAAATGGGTTCTATTTCCAGGGGGATTGTTTCTGGCAAATTCAGGGTACCACGATGGGTGCATCTATGTGGACCTTTTCATGGCATATCTTGAGGAACAGCTGATATATGACCCCACTCATAATATCTATATGAATGAACTTGATATTTGGAAAAGGCACTCGGATGATTGTTGGTTGGTGTGGTGGAATTTGTTCAGTATTTGAATGACAATAAATGGGGAATAGATTTCACATTAAATTCAGATTACCATCAAATTAATTTTCTTGATGTGACAGTTATTAGAAATTGTGGCAACACACTTAGAATGCAGGTGTTTCGCAAGTATCCCCAGTGTAACAATCTACTTTTTGCCACTAGTATGCATCCAAGCCACACCATCCATAACATTCCAAAGTCCCAGTTCTTACGTATAAGAAGAATTTGTTCTACACCGGAGGATTATGTTACATCTCAACAAGATCTTATTAATAGATTTAGAGTTAGGGGTTATAAACAACATGATATTATATCTGCTAGTAATTGGGCCTCGGATTTGGACAGGATGCAATTATTGGAATATAAAGATAAAACACAGAGGGTGGAGTCTGATAATATTAGGTTTGTAGGTACATATGGGCGTAACATAAATTTGATTTGGAGGGTTATTTCTAAACATTGGAATATATTAATGGCCAATGATGAATTGCATCATGCTCTTGGTCCTAATTGTTGGTTTTCATACAGGAGAGGAAAGACATTGGGTTTGCATTTTTCCCACTTTAAACGTACCAGCACAGGAGGTGCAGTTTATCATCAGATAACCATTACTGGGGACAGATTGCTGGGCACCTTCCCTTGTGGCTGCTGTTCCTCATGTCAATATACATTCAAGTCTAAGCAATTCACTAGCAAGAACATGAGTCAGGTTTTTGATACTAGATTCTTTGAGAACTGTGGAATGGACTGGGTAATATACTTAGCGAGATGTACCTGCTCAGCTTTTTACATAGGCCAGACATCACGTCCCTTGCGTCTTTGTATGTCAGACCATCGGAGTGATATATGTAACAAGCGATTGATAAATGCATTATATAGACATTGCACTATCCACTGTACTGCACAGTTTTATTTTGTGATTATAGATAGGATTCATGGTAATAGAAGCAATAGGCAGGGCTGGCATTCAATCCTCAACAAAAAGGAGAAATATTGGATTATAAAATTGGGGGGGGGGGGTCTTTTTTCACCGGGGCTCAATGATCACTTATACAATTTCTTATTTCCATTTTATAAGAAGATAGCATTGAAGATTAGTTGTTTGATCTTTTTAGGTAAATGTGTTTATATTTGCTATAGGAAATGACATAATTTGTAAGGCTGAGTTTTGATTGGAGGGACTGATCTATATAAATGGCATGATTATACTGGTGGTGTTATATATCCCGCTGAGGAAGGCAGTTTTGCTGAAACCGGTTTGGGACCATTAAATAATTATTTATTCATTTTTGTTTGGTTGCTGTGCTTATTTACACTTTGGTGCTGGCTGCTTATTTATTTATTCCTGGTTTGGTTTGGCCTTGCACCTGACATACATGCAGACATTTCTTACTTTACCATTGGTGCTGTGTTAGAACCAGATTTTTTATGAACTCATACCACCATTGAGTAAGAGGACAAAAATAAGTACCAATGAGTGTCAGAAGTACAGCTCACAACAAGAAAAGCAGGCCTGACCTGATCCATTCCCAGGATAAATATATGGCTGGAATAATGCTGACAAATGAAAAAAAACCTGGCATTTGACCTGATTGAAGCTAGCTGTATAAAAGGTAAAGTGATGCTATGGAGACGTGAGGTAGAAGGAACATAAATAAGGGAAGGAGTAACTTAGGGTAGAAGGGTGAGGAGATGGTCAGTGGTCACTTCCCAGCAGTTTTAGCTACTGGCAATTACTTACCCTGCTTTTGGTACAGGAGAGCAGAGTGTGCATTCTGAAATACCAGAATGCTTTGGAAACAAGGTAAAGACGTTTCTAGTTAGCATGTAAGAGGGGGAAAGAGGGCAAGGAGAGAAAAAAAATGAAAGGGGAGGGGGCAGAAGTCCATAGGTATGGAGCAGAGATAATAACTGTCAAGGCTGAAGAATCAATGTGCAGAAATAGAAGGGTGGGGAGAATATTACTAGCAGAGCAACCAGAGTGGGCAATAATTAATAATTAATTCCCAAACAGTGATCTCGTTATAGAATGTACACAGATTAGCATCAGAAGTGGCAGTCGTCTGAATCCAACCCTGGTCTGCTAGAAGGCAAGCTTCAGGATGGTATTAAACCACCCTTATTTGAAGTGCAGACATAGCTGATAAATGAACTATCTTAACACCTTAACATGCAGGAAAGTTTATACTGGAACAATAACTTCGAGTTTCAATCCAGCATGAACTGATATTTGCTGAAATTAGTTTTACAAGGGAACAGCCCAGCAAATACAAACTTAATTAGCATTTATGAGCTTAACATCTCATATCAGAAAGCAAATGAGGGTGCTGTGGTGGCATATGGAAGAAACCACTTGAAATGAATGGTCTGTAGTTGGCCATGTATGTTATGTATTAATAAATTACAAAGGGTACAGAAAACTGCAATTTATTAAAGGAAGTATGAACTAAGATTGTCATGCCTCTGGTGGTGATTTATTATTATTTTAGAAAGGGTTATGAAATAAATGAATAAGAAATTGGAGGAAATGATTACCAAGTTGGATACAATTTTGTCTAAGATAGGGTCTTGTTGCAGGAGTTCCTAGTGATGAAGAAGGAGGGAGAACATTACTCTAACCTGATAGGTCTGGAAAGTCTAGTAAAGCAATACTAGGAACAGATCAGTGTCTTACAAATTACAATGGAGTCCTTGGCTGGAAGACAGGACGATGCAGAAAACTGATCCCAAAGTGAAAATGTCCAAATTATTGGTCTAAGTGAAAACACAAAAAGTTTGCACAGCTATTAAATATGTGCAGGATGTATTTGTACTCTGTGAAAGAATGGCCAGGCCTTGACCCATAACTTGATTAAGTGCAAAGGTTGAGTAGTCCAAGAGTCTGTCAGCACAGACCAAGGTATAAAGTGGTTACATTTCACAGTGTCTGTTACTAATGACTGGGTGATACATGCAACATCATGGCAGAATAGTTTAATGTTGCGGCAACAGAGAGTGAGGGAAGTGGGGGGCTTCTAATAGCTAGATCTAGACAGAGATGTAGCTTGTCGTTCATCATTTGCCAACTGAAATTGTGAGGGTCTGTCATAAAGCTGCTATACTCAATGATAGTGAAAGTGAGGCTGGCATGGGAAGTTGTAATACTGCAGGTCAGTGGAGGAAATGTTTGATACTTGCTAGAAAAAATAATTGCCTGTGCTCAGTAGTGGCTACCCCAGGTAAAATTTATACAAGAGCCTTTGGAACAATTGGGGGTAGGAGAAGTCTGTGGACATATGCATTGCCCATGGAGCATAACACTGCACATGGAATGGATCAGTTAATAGAGGTGCATTTAGAGGAATTACAGATGGACCATGTTGCATGCACTTTGATGGACCCTAGTAAAGTGGTAAAGGGGTTGCCAAGTATTGACAATGGGGGTCAGGATATTAACTTTAAAAATTCAACTCCACAAAGAGGCCAATAGGTGAAAAAGAAGAGAAAGGTGAGGAATGTGAGTGACGGGGAAACTAGGTAGAGCTGAGAATTCAGAGTGACAGGAAAGCAAATGAAATGAAAAGGTGAAATCCAGAAATATAAGAAAGAAAGAAAGACAAATGTGGCATGATCACTAAGTGGGAGAAACACAGCTTGCCACAAGCCCAATGAGGCAACTATAATTTATATTCCGGTAATTGATAATATAAGTAAAAATGGGAGGTTGCTAAAGGAGACATGAAATGAAGGATCAATGATAATTGCATTTGTCTCCTGTCTTAATGGCTGGAGTGCTGATGAGAGGAAGAGACAGGCTTCTGGTGTGTATAATGCAGGAATTGATGGAGGTGAAAAATGAGGACTGGACATAACTGTGTGGATTCTGCAGTATGGACGGCTAAACCCTGATGAGGAAAACATGATATTCAAGTTGTTATGGAGGTTTTGCTGTATATGATCATGAAAACATATCAGTGTATCCTAGATTATGTGAAGGCTAATTACCTGAATAGATAAAAAAGATTATGGGTTCATATGTTGCATTAACTATGCTCAGACTGCTATAATATGTGTATACTGCAGAGAAGTGTAAAGGACAACAGAGCCTGGGTAGGCAGTTTGGAAGTTTGTTTTGGTAATATGAGAGAGGTGTTGAAATTAAAATCACATTAATACATTTTAATAAGGGCTTAGTGTTCATCTGTCCAGATGATAGGAATGGTTCCTTAGATCGGTCTTAGATAATAGTTAGTGCAAAGAATAAGAGCCTAACGAAGGAACATGCATGGTGTTTCAGACTAATGCATGGGTGAAACTACTAGATAGATGTAGACTTGGGGAAAGGACAGGTGGAATGAGTTTAAAGAAGAAAGAGAGAAAGAGCGATGGAAAGGTGGTAGAAATAGGTATAAATTATACATTTATTAGATAAGTAAGTAGGGTAACCTAGGGAGCTGTAGTAGAGCTTGTCCTCGATGATGATGGCCTGTGCAGCAGCTACCTGTCATTACTGGGGGGGGGGCTAGTTACGCACACCCAAATGCCTGATGGGTATTATTGGGTCCCATTCATGAATCAGACAGCAATCCAGTGAGTTATTTAAGAGTATATGCCTAGCTCTGAGAGTGTGTCAACAATGCCTGAGTGTGGTATTGTATCAAATTCTTTAGCCAGGTCAAAATACATAGCATGCACTGTTTTACCCTTGTCCATTGCCTTGGTGATCCTCTCAAAGAAGTGTACCAGGTTAAGCAGGTGTGATCTTTTCTTAACAAAGCCAAACTGGGATGGGTCCAGTGTCTGTAGGTTACCAATACACTTATTTATCATTTCCATGATAATTTGTTCCATGGCTTTGCATATTAGCCATGTTAGAGTGATGGGTCTGTAGTTCTCTGGTTAGGTTGATGGTCCACTGTTGTAGAAGAGAATGACTGTTGCTGTCCTCTATTCACCTGGAATGTAACCTCTTTCACTTCTTGATTAAATAGTACCTGAAGTGATCCTGATAGGTCATGTTTTAGACTGCTCAGATGGCAACTGCAGATGTTGTCAGGAACCATGTGGTGTTCTTGGCTTTAGCGAGTGCTGTCAGCATCTGGTCCCTGCTGATAGTTGGGAAAAGTATACTGGAGGGAATTTCACCTGGCAGAGCTCGAGGGGAGTGGAGGGTGAAGTTTGAGCCGAATTTATCACCCAGTGGATTTGCTGTGTCACCTTGATCAATGTAGGCTGTACCATTCACCACCAGTTCAGCACACTGTTGTGTTACCTCTATGGTTTTGAATGTAGCTAAAGAAGGCCTTCTGAATTTCCTTAGCCTGCAGGGTTATACTGACCTCATAGATGGCCTAGTTGGCTTAATTAGAACTCTTAGTTTCTTGTTTAGTTGTATGAAAGAGCACTTGTCTTTAGGAGTTGCTTTTCCTGATTTTGGCCATGAGTTTTCTTCTTTTATTATAGTCTCTACTTCTGTGAGGATTCCACCAGTGGGATTTATTTTTAATTACTTTTTTGGGTTTATTTCTGGTAGGTATGGCAGTCTCTGTGCAGGCATTCACATGTTTGTATAGTAATCTTTGAATAATTCTGCATAGGTAGCTGTGGTCTCAGGGTTGAGAGAAGCCTTGAATTTTGACAAATTGTCATTTTAGAAGATGCAGTCTGCCTTCAGTAGTTCCTAACTGTTACTGGTTTATCTGGATTTTCTGGAATGATAGTTCAACTGAGACAGCTTTGTCCAACTTCACTAGTAAGGATGTGACACCGGGGGGGGGGGGGGGGTGTGCAACTCTCTCCCATGTTGGTGAGTACCAGATCCAGTATATGTAATTCTCTGGTTAGAGCATGCACTATCTGTTCCGGGATGTTTGTATTAATAAAGTCCAGTAAGCATTGTGCATGTAAATTGAGACAGTGTACATTTCCCAGTCTATATAGGGGTATTTAAAGTAACCCATGAATAGGGTGTTTGTTTGGATGATGAAAGTCTCTAGTAGGTCTAGGCAAGAGTCGTGAGACTCTAGGGGTATAGATGGTGATCTATAGCTAGCCAAGATATAGTGAGGGACCCTATCTATGGTGACTTGCACATGTAAGAGTTCCACGATATCGTTCTTTTTAACCAAGGCATAAATAGTTATGGCAAGGGAAATACACATGAACCAAAGTACAATGCAACATATTTTAATCCACAAAAGATGAAATAAATTCCAAAACAGAATCAAAGTTAAAACATATGATGAGTGCTTTCATCCCTTCCATAAGGAACATCACCAGATAATGAATTGATAACGAACTTCGCCTTAAATGCGTCAAGTTTCTCAATCCATCCAATAAAATAATGAAACGACTGCCAAGCCTCCATATAAACACAGCTGTTCTTAAAAGGGTATTGCAATATTTCAAACTAGATACAAAGCTTTCCCTAATGACAACAGACATTTCTAAAATGTTAAGATATAATAAGAATTAAATATCAAAAAATAAAAAACAGCAAATATATTCCAGAAAATTAATAATATCTTATAAAAGTATAAATTGAAATAGTTCATCTCTCCAGTGCTTTTAACTTTATTAAGCATGAAATTGAAGTCAAGTTCGTTCAAGCCGGTCAGTTGTTGGCATTAGAAAATAGTTGCCAATACAACTCACGTTTCTCAAGTGAAACATCACTTGTTCCAACATACAAAATTTAAAATAATGGTATAGATGTAGTTGAATATGCTTGAACAGTGCATTAGTTTTTTTTCGGGTTCTTATCTCATAAAGATGTTCATAGATGCAGTATAAGTCTGCATTCAGTTTTTCCTTTGTAGAAACATGAATAGGAAGCACTAGTAAGCGAAATAACAAGGAGGTCCAAGCACACCAGGAGTGGACACAAACAATCTTCAGCTACAAATGCTTACGCCCATGCACTAAGCATAAAAAAGAACGATGGAACAACAATCCAAACTGCTTTATTGAAGAACCGCAGATGACCCAGGTTTCGTTCAGTAACGAACTTCATCAGATAACAAACCTAAAACATCTCATTCTTTAAATATCATTCACCCTCCCATTAATTACATCAATTAACTAAAATTACTCAATAGAACAATTATTCCATTTAAACATTTAAAAACACAGTATACGTTTGTGCGTGTGAAATAAACAACATAATTACAAAGTACTATAAAAACCGATATATACCTTATGAATATAATAAATACAAAAATACACTATATCCTAAACTGTACAGATGAACCAAAAATACTATAAATCACCTTTCATAATATCCTGAAAGGAATATTATGTGTACCTAAAACTATAATAAAATTATATTGTACTAAAATATATATATATATGTTGAGACACTAAAAATATCAACATGAATTGTTGATCATAAACACACATATGTATATATTAGTATATAATACTAGAAAATTAAACTAAAAAATTAGTATGAATGTAGAATTAATGTATAAATGTAATCATATATGTGTATAAAAAATTACAAAAATGAATACACAAAATGTATACATATACATGTAAGTATATATATATGCGGAATCCTATATGTGTACTCACAATCCATAGTACAAGTATATCAATATATGAATAATTATTAATGAATAGAATACTCTAGGGCACTAAGACATAAATAACAGAATAATATAATGAAATATATATGTGTTTCTCTACATATTGTATATATTAAGATGTATATATAAATCTATATACAAATATGTAATGTATATAAAAACAACCATTTGTATCATCTATGTGCATTGTGTACTAAGTCGACTAACACTTTCGGCTGTAAACTGTGTGTGCTTAAAAGCTCACTATATTCACACAATTTACCTCCCTTTGACCATAATACTTTTCAAAAGGGGCTTGATAGTACAACACTCATTAAGCCCTGGGATGTTGCATGCATCTAACACCAACTGCCATTTTAATTCACATATATCCAAATCTAAAGGAATAACCCTGCCTTGTACATCAAAAATGACATTCTGTATAATACAGAACTTAAATTTATGTCCGGCATTCCCCATTACATGCCTGGCAAGTGCATTAGTTGTCTTAAAATTTCTAATATCAGATAAATGTTCCCTTACTCTATCTTTAAAATGTCGGGAAGTCTTACCGACATAAAATGAGTCACAATCCTGGCACAAAGCAAGGTATACCACATTTGTTGAATAGCAATTGAAATGTCCCTTTAAATGAATACTATAACCATTGACAACAATATTTTCACCAGTGCAATAAATGTGTGAACATATAGCACATCGTCCACACTTAAAATTTCCTATCTGTCTACATGTAGTTATATTATTGGAACCATCACATCTCTCAAAACAATTTTTAAATGATGCATCCTTCTTATACACAAATTTAACGTCACCCTTAAACAAGTGTCCCACTTTTTTATCCTTACTGATTATATCCCAGTTCCTCAGGATAATATCCTTAATAATCTGAAAGCTGTCATTGTATATTGATATATATAAGGGAATATCACCCATTTTATCTCCTTCACACTTGGGTTTAGTCTTGATCAAATCAAGACCTGTTGAAGTCAATATAGCCTGATAAAATCCTACTCTTCTCTTGTACGACACCTCATTTAGTGTTTTTGCGCATAATTGTTCAGGATACCCTCTATTCTGAAACATATTGGACATAAATTTTAGTTCTTCCACAAAATCATCATTATTACTAACCATTCTGGCAGCCCTGACCATCTGCCCCTTAACGATTGCTTTTTTCTGATGGTCAGGGTGCCAGCTGGTATAATGCAAATAAGCATTAGAAAAAGTTGATTTCCTATGAATGTTAGATGTTAATTTACCACACTTCTTGTCATAGGTTAACTTCACATCCAAATATGTTATTTCTTTCTCACTAATTTCATGGGTAAACTTCAAAAACCTCACCGTATTGTTAATGTACCCAATAAATGATTCCAACAAATCCTTTCTCTCATCCCATACAATAAATATGTCGTCAAGATATCTTGTATATAGTTTAATGTGTTGAAAATATTCACTTTTAAAGATGTAATTGACCTCCCAGTAAGTCATAATCAGGTTAGCGTAAATGGGGGCACAAGATGCCCCCATTGCCACTCCATTTATCTGCTGATAATAATTGCCCTCATAATGTATATAATTATTCATTAATACTATTTCCATCAGGTTTACCATCATATTTATCTGTTCCTGATCAAATAACTTGGTTTCATATAATTGCTCCTCCAGCCAAATAAGGCCTATGTCCTGTGGAATTGTGGTAAACAAGTTGCATACATCAACTGTAATGAATGAGTCACCCTCATTCATTTTCAACTCCTTAATTTTTACCAAAAAATCCCATGAGTCTTTGCTAATGTAAGGAAACTTGGTCAAGCATTTCTTAAGGTGGTGATCTAAAAATTGGCTAACAAAACACGTCTTATTTCTCTTGCCATCGACTATAGGTCGAAATTGCAAGTTATCCAAGCCTTTATGAATTTTAGGAATGCCAAATATCCCACTGATTACTGGATATTCATTATTCATGTAATTATATTCATCTTCTGTTATCTCTCCTTTCTGTAACATGTTTTTGATGGTTAAATCTATCTTGGCATACGCTATATTAATTTCATTGAGACTTACTTCCTCATAAGAGTCTCCTTGCAACATGCCGATCATATAAGAAATATAATCCTGTGTGCTAGTCACAACCACCCCATTACCCTTATCGGGTTTCATAATCCTTATGCTTGACTCATTCCTTATGCTGTTAAATGTCTCATATTCTTCTTTAGACATATTATGATGCATTACATTTTTGTAAGTCCTATAAAATTTCCTCATATCATTCTCACTTATTCTTTCGAAAATGGCTATTTGATCATTCATTGGTGGATTAAATGCACTCGCCATTTTTAAAGCCCTATCTTCTTTTTTGTAACAGTCTCAACATACATTTATATATATATATATATATATATATATATTTTAGTACAATATAATTTTATTATAGTTTTAGGTACACATAATATTCCTTTCAGGATATTATGAAAGGTGATTTATAGTATTTTTGGTTCATCTGTACAGTTTAGGATATAGTGTATTTTTGTATTTATTATATTCATAAGGTATATATCGGTTTTTATAGTACTTTGTAATTATGTTGTTTATTTCACACGCACAAACGTATACTGTGTTTTTAAATGTTTAAATGGAATAATTGTTCTATTGAGTAATTTTAGTTAATTGATGTAATTAATGGGAGGGTGAATGATATTTAAAGAATGAGATGTTTTAGGTTTGTTATCTGATGAAGTTCGTTACTGAACGAAACCTGGGTCATCTGCGGTTCTTCAATAAAGCAGTTTGGATTGTTGTTCCATCGTTCTTTTTTATGCTTAGTGCATGGGCGTAAGCATTTGTAGCTGAAGATTGTTTGTGTCCACTCCTGGTGTGCTTGGACCTCCTTGTTATTTCGCTTACTAGTTTGGTGTGTGTCGTGCCTTTTGTTGGTTTTATGGATAACGAGGAAGGAACGGTAGACCTGGCGAGTGTACTACAGAACATTCAGGTACAATTGAAGGAACATTCAGAAATCTTACAAAAATTACTTAATATCGAACCAACACCAGTTCTTCCAAGCACAAGCGATAGCCTGGGGTTACCGCTCACTCAGGCTACACCGAGCCAGGACTCTCCAGGTGGAATTACAAGTGAATTGATACCCAGCAATGGCCTTTCAAGAGGTAAAGAGCGGTGTTGTAATGATGCATGGAAAAAGAACATTTATTTGTTTAAAGACAGAAATATTGTGGGAAGCACAGTGGTTAATAGAGATGTAAAACCAATGAAAGAAATGCTTAAAAACTTTGAGCGGAAGCTGTTTAAACTAAAAAGAACTCAATTAGAGAACGGGTATCTAGTACGGAATTGTGAACTTGGAATAGTGCCGAAAGGCTTGCGTATATGGAAATATCCGAACGGATGTGAAGGTGATGTTGATATGCTAACAGAACTGCACAAGTTTTTTAACCACTGTGGCATACAATTAATGGAAATTATGATCAAATTCAATAACATTAAAATTGCCAAGCTGACTGAGGAATTGGATCAGCTTAACAACAGTATAAGCAAGGATTTGTTATTTGATCAGTATTACAACAATTACACGCACATCATTCAAGATGTTGAATTTAGTTGCGATAACATTTATCGCCGGAAAAACAACAAAATAGATAGAGATATAAAGAGGTATGAGCTGGGTGCTATTTATCCTTTTTCTAAGGTAACGGAGAGTCGTCATGGCAACCAAATACAAAGAGGGCGTTTTCGCCACAGTTGTGACGAGGTAGACGTCATTTCCGGTAGTGAGCAAGGGGAAGTTCGCGACACCGGTACGCATAACGAAGGGGACTTAGAGGAAGGTGTCCGGAGGTCTGAGAGACTTAAAAACACAGGCCCTAGTGGCCTCAATAATGATTATCAACGAACTGGTGCTCGGTCTAAAAAAGATTTTTTAGACAATCAAAAAAACGGGTGGAAGACACGGAAGCAATGACGACGAAATCTGAAGATTTTTGTCCTAACTGTACAGAATTGAACTTAGGACATGTGTTTGATGTTTCTGGGCATAATTGTGTGAATATGGACAAAATTGATCATATTATGTGTATGGGTAAGTGTATCAATGGTACCAACATTTTTATGGAAGTTAACGATAGTATGTATGATAATGATACTGCTGGTATACGTGTTGGAAATGTATCTTGTGGCTCTGAGACAATTGTAGAATCCATTGGGATTCTGATCAACAACAAGTCACTTCCATTTGACAACAATGAAAATGATGGTGATTGCGTACTTGTGGGGGAAGTTATTAATTATGATGAATGTAATGATATGCATAATTATGTGGATAAGCATGACGCAATGGATGAAGTGGATATTATAAATTTAATGGATATGAGTACACATGAATATGCAAACAGTATGATACTAGCTGATGGGATGAGACATGGTTTACAAGGAATTGTATCTAATTATATGTGCATTGAGGAAGATTATGCAGGACCAACATTTGGAGTTGACAATGAAAGTATAGATATGAATGTGAATTTTTATATCAATTTAGATCCAGATGTATACTGTGAAGTAGGGAATATTTATGAAAATACATCTAGTTTGAATCATAATACAATTATAGATACAAATAATACTATGTATGCGGTTTTGAGTCACCCTATAATTATTGAGAACGAATTGGGTGACTTTAAATTATATAATTATTCTAAGATTAATATGACTAAAAAACAGGTGAGCCTATTTTCTAAAGGGTTCAATTTTGTCCCTTGTAGAAAAGGGGAATTGGTTAAATCAATTATGGAATTAAACATGTTCACCCGTAAATTAAATTTAAGAACTTGGTTTAACACGTGTCCTGATAATGAAAACTGTTACAAAAAAGAAGATAGGGCTTTAAAAAGGGCGAGTGCATTTAATCCACCAATGAATGATCAAATAGCCATTTTCGAAAGAATAAGTGAGAATGATATGAGGAAATTTTATAGGACTTACAAAAATGTAATGCATCATAATATGTCTAAAGAAGAATATGAGACATTTAACAGCATAAGGAATGAGTCAAGCATAAGGATTATGAAACCCGATAAGGGTAATGGGGTGGTTGTGACTAGCACACAGGATTATATTTCTTATATGATCGGCATGTTGCAAGGAGACTCTTATGAGGAAGTAAGTCTCAATGAAATTAATATAGCGTATGCCAAGATAGATTTAACCATCAAAAACATGTTACAGAAAGGAGAGATAACAGAAGATGAATATAATTACATGAATAATGAATATCCAGTAATCAGTGGGATATTTGGCATTCCTAAAATTCATAAAGGCTTGGATAACTTGCAATTTCGACCTATAGTCGATGGCAAGAGAAATAAGACGTGTTTTGTTAGCCAATTTTTAGATCACCACCTTAAGAAATGCTTGACCAAGTTTCCTTACATTAGCAAAGACTCATGGGATTTTTTGGTAAAAATTAAGGAGTTGAAAATGAATGAGGGTGACTCATTCATTACAGTTGATGTATGCAACTTGTTTACCACAATTCCACAGGACATAGGCCTTATTTGGCTGGAGGAGCAATTATATGAAACCAAGTTATTTGATCAGGAACAGATAAATATGATGGTAAACCTGATGGAAATAGTATTAATGAATAATTATATACATTATGAGGGCAATTATTATCAGCAGATAAATGGAGTGGCAATGGGCGCATCTTGTGCCCCATTTACGTAACCTGATTATGACTTACTGGGAGGTCAATTACATCTTTAAAAGTGAATATTTTCAACACATTAAACTATATACAAGATATCTTGACGACATATTTATTGTATGGGATGAGAGAAAGGATTTGTTGGAATCATTTATTGGGTACATTAACAATACGGTGAGGTTTTGAAGTTTACCCATGAAATTAGTGAGAAAGAAATAACATATTTGGATGCGAAGTTAACCTATGACAAGAAGTGTGGTAAATTAACATCTAACATTCATAGGAAATCAACTTTTCTAATGCTTATTTGCATTATACCAGCTGGCACCCTGACCATCAGAAAAAAGCAATCGTTAAGGGGCAGATGGTCAGGGCTGCCAGAATGGTTAGTAATAATGATGATTTTGTGGAAGAACTAAAATTTATGTCCAATATGTTTCAGAATAGAGGGTATCCTGAACAATTATGCGCAAAAACACTAAATGAGGTGTCGTACAAGAGAAGAGTAGGATTTTATCAGGCTATATTGACTTCAACAGGTCTTGATTTGATCAAGACTAAACCCAAGTGTGAAGGAGATAAAATGGGTGATATTCCCTTATATATATCAATATACAATGACAGCTTTCAGATTATTAAGGATATTATCCTGAGGAACTGGGATATAATCAGTAAGGATAAAAAAGTGGGACACTTGTTTAAGGGTGACGTTAAATTTGTGTATAAGAAGGATGCATCATTTAAAAATTGTTTTGAGAGATGTGATGGTTCCAATAATATAACTACATGTAGACAGATAGGAAATTTTAAGTGTGGACGATGTGCTATATGTTCACACATTTATTGCACTGGTGAAAATATTGTTGTCAATGGTTATAGTATTCATTTAAAGGGACATTTCAATTGCTATTCAACAAATGTGGTATACCTTGCTTTGTGCCAGGATTGTGACTCATTTTATGTCGGTAAGACTTCCCGACATTTTAAAGATAGAGTAAGGGAACATTTATCTGATATTAGAAATTTTAAGACAACTAATGCACTTGCCAGGCATGTAATGGGGAATGCCGGACATAAATTTAAGTTCTGTATTATACAGAATGTCATTTTTGATGTACAAGGCAGGGTTATTCCTTTAGATTTGGATATATGTGAATTAAAATGGCAGTTGGTGTTAGATGCATGCAACATCCCAGGGCTTAATGAGTGTTGTACTATCAAGCCCCTTTTGAAAAGTATTATGGTCAAAGGGAGGTAAATTGTGTGAATATAGTGAGCTTTTAAGCACACACAGTTTACAGCCGAAAGTGTTAGTCGACTTAGTACACAATGCACATAGATGATACAAATGGTTGTTTTTATATACATTACATATTTGTATATAGATTTATATATACATCTTAATATATACAATATGTAGAGAAACACATATATATTTCATTATATTATTCTGTTATTTATGTCTTGGTGCCCTAGAATATTCTATTCATTAACAATTATACATATATTGATATACTTACACCATGGTTAGTGAGTACACATATAGGATTCCGCATATATATATACTTACATGTATATGTATACATTTTGTGTATTCATTTTTGTAATTTTTTATACACATATATGATTACATTTATACATTAATTCTACATTCATACTAATTTTTTAGTTTAATTTTCTAGTATTATATACTAATATATACATATGTGTGTTTATGATCAACAATTCATGTTGATATTTTTAGTGTCTCAACATATATATATATATATATTTTAGTACAATATAATTTTATTATAGTTTTAGGTACACATAATATTCCTTTCAGGATATTATGAAAGGTGATTTATAGTATTTTTGGTTCATCTGTACAGTTTAGGATATAGTGTATTTTTGTATTTATTATATTCATAAGGTATATATCGGTTTTTATAGTACTTTGTAATTATGTTGTTTATTTCACACGCACAAACGTATACTGTGTTTTTAAATGTTTAAATGGAATAATTGTTCTATTGAGTAATTTTAGTTAATTGATGTAATTAATGGGAGGGTGAATGATATTTAAAGAATGAGATGTTTTAGGTTTGTTATCTGATGAAGTTCGTTACTGAACGAAACCTGGGTCATCTGCGGTTCTTCAATAAAGCAGTTTGGATTGTTGTTCCATCGTTCTTTTTTATGCTTAGTGCATGGGCGTAAGCATTTGTAGCTGAAGATTGTTTGTGTCCACTCCTGGTGTGCTTGGACCTCCTTGTTATTTCGCTTACTAGTTTGGTGTGTGTCGTGCCTTTTGATGAATAGGAAGCACAACATGCACAATAAACCACCCCCTTGAGAACAAAATGAAACTGTTTTGAAATCCGTACATTATTCAAATTTATATTGTTGCAAACCAGAATGTACTTGCAATATGCACATGTACCACATTTTTTCATAGCTTTGTTTACCGCTTTGGTTGACTTTTTTGTCTCAAAAATTGCTTTTAGATTTAGAAGCACCAGTTCTTCCTCGATATGTTTTTTTATTTGGTAACTGTCTGAAGAAAAAGGAGTAATAAAGGAGTTTTTAAAATCCACATTTTTCCCCAACTTGGCATTAATGGGATATCTTGTCTCAATGTACAGGGTTGTATTAGGAGTCGGGTTCCCTTCAAAATGTCAAAACACTGAAACCTCGAATTTCATATGGTCAAGACCATATGATTAGGGTTGCCACCTTTTCAAATGCCCAAAGTGGGACATTTCTGGTACAAACGTCAGATTTTGCAGGGCAAAACATACTTACGGCCAGTACAAAGGACAGAACTTCACTTTTATGCCTAAATAAAAGCTTATTCTTTGGCATTTTAATTGCTTATTCTGTTTCTTATAACATGTAGGTGTTTCAGATACAGAATAACTGTTTTATGGAACTATTACATAAAATATAGGAAATATTTTTGTCCTAAAATCTCAGGACATTTGCCATTTTTTTTATTTCTTTGCAGGGCACAACTGCTCAAAGAGGGACTGTCCCTCGCAAAGTGGGACAGGTGGTAACCCTACATATGATCGAAGTTTCAGTATTTTGAAATTCTGAACAGAGATCTGCATACAGCGTGGAACAAGAGATTTCCCTTTTCTTTGCTGTAGTGCGATCTCGGAGTTGGTATATTTAAGTAGCAGGGGTGTAGGGGATGCAAGGGGGCTTTCCCCCTGCATAATTGTTTAAATAGTTGTTTTCTTTGGGGGGGGGGTTGTTTCAGAATTTCGATATTCTGAAACATCGATCATATGGTCTCATTCATATGACATTCGATGTTTTGGAATTTCGAGATTCCGAAGTGAATCCATTAGGAGTCATACTACTCAGCCTATAAATTCTTGAAGTAAACCTTCTATTTGTTCTGTCCTTCATTAACCAAATGTCCAAATAAGAAATATGAGTATGTTGAGTGTCCTGTTCGTATTTCTACATAGGAAAAAACAAACGCAGACTTAAGGACCACATCTATGAACATCTTTAAGAGATAAGAAATCGAAAAGAAACTACTGCACTGTTCAAGCATATTTGACTATATTCATGCCATTATTTTAAATTTTGTATACTGGAACAAGTGACCGTTAATGACAGAGGTGGTCCTTGGCCTCTTTCACTTGAGAAATGTGAGTTGTATTGGCAACTATTTTCTAATGCCAACAACTGACCGGCTTGAACGAACTTGATTTCAGTTTCATGCTTAATAAAGTTAAAATCACTGGTGAGATGAAGTATTTCAATTTGTATTTTTATAAGATATTTTTAATATTCTGTTATATATTTGCTGTTTTTAATTTATTTATATTTAATTCTTATTATGTCTTAACATTTTAGAAGTGTCTGTTGTCTAGCTTGAAATATCATGTATACCCTTTTAAGAATGGCTGTGATTATATGGAGGCTTGCAAGTCATTTCATTATTTTATTGGCTGGATTGAGAAACCTGACGTATTTTAAGGCGGACTACAATAGTGATTCATTATCTGCTGGCTCCTCATATGTTTTTAACTTTGATTCTATTTTGGAATTTATTTTGTCTTTTGTGGATTAAAATATTTTGCATCGTACTTCAGTTCTTGTGTGTTTCTCTTGCCATAACTATTATGCCTTGGTTTGCTCATTTGTATATTCATCCTTTTTAACCAGCCTAGAGGTATCTTTGTTAATGTACAGCAAGACACCTCTACCTTTGGCCCCAGTCTGTGGTGCTGTTGATCTAAATGTGTGGAAGACACTGGAGCCTTGTACTTCTGGAATACTTTATATGGCTTTAAACTGAGTCTTGGTCACAGCACACATGTCTAATTCCCCAGAGGGACAAGGGCTTGAAGGGTCTGGAGTTTTTTGTTTTTTTGTTTAGGCTCTGAGTATTGAGTAGAACACCTTAAGGTTGCTTGTACACTTTTTCATTATGTTGGTAGTTTTGTCTTTTTGGCGTTGCCTAAAAAAGCTCTAAGGGGGTTGATATTGATAAAGTTTTAACCAATATCCAAAAGCCTAGGGAGGATAGCTGCAACTCATCCTTGGCAAAGCAAAGTGGTCTTTTGACCATGTTCTTCCATACTGACAGATATTGTATCCCCTGGAGTGACACTAGAAACTAAGCCGATTATTAAAAATCGATCATTTTATGTTCATACTGTGGCATCATCCTTGGTGAAAGTAGAATGCTGCTCAATGCAAGGTTTATACCTATCTGTGACATATATTCCAAGAGCTCTATTTACACCCACATGGACTATGATGCAGTCATATTATTACCTGGAGTGCTGTAACTTGAGTGTGTACGTGATATTACAGATCCTGGCTGCTGGATATCTTAGTGAGGGATGAATATAGTAGTTGGCTTTGACTTTGCAGGATTCTTTTCATAACTGCATAAAGAAAGAGCAATGAAAGAAGATATATTTGCTGAGTAGAAGGGTTCTGCATTAAGAGAGACTTTGTTGCGTCTTTCGGCTTTTCCCGGTTAGGGGTCACCACAGCGGAACTCCGGTCCGCTAATGATTGGTAGTTGATTTTTATGTGCCGAGTTACCAGCCCTGATGCACAGCCTTCAATGAAGGTACGCCCATTCATGCATGTCTCCATGCAGAAGACACTCTAGCTGAGAATCGAACCGGACAGCGTCTTACTGTGAGGCGACAATGCTATCGCAGCACCACCACCACGGGTCTGCATTAAGAGAGACTAAGAAAATAAAAATACACAGAGAGATGGAAGGAGTTACAACCACAGTTAGACATATGAAAGGAGAAAGCAGGAGAGCCAGATGCATTTCTGATTGGTTTCTACAAACCTGTAAGGTTGGGGGTAGGGCTTAGTCTGACAAGTATTTAATAAGTTGGTAGAGTGAGATGACTTTTGAATCTATGCAAGAGGCAGAAAAGTTAGTTGTTGTTTGTCTTTCGGCTTTTTCCCGGTAAGGGGTCGTCACAGCAGAACTCCGGTCCGCTAATGATTGGCAGTAGATTTTTATGAAACGCCAAGGTGCCAGCTCGACGCCCAACCTTCAATGAAGGCACTCCCATTTATGCACGCAGGTCTTTCGAACGCTACCCAACCATGGGGAGGACATGCAAACTCCAAACAGAAGGCACTCCCAAGCCACGCCAAGAATCGAACGGGAGAACCTCTTGCTGTGAGGTAACAAGTTAGTATTGCCAAAAAAGAAAGGTGATAGGGAGGGCCTGGAAAACTAAGTATCCACATCCTTTTGCAGTGTAAATGCAAAACATTTGGCCAGAGTTTTGTGACTAGGTTATTTGAAGTGTTTCTCAGGATAGTGGGAATACTCTGTTGTTTGTTAAAGGCAGATCATCAATAAACCATCCCAATTATTGCTAAATATTCTAGTATGTGTAAGAAGGGAGGGAGAAGAGAAGCAGGAGACATTAATGAATTTGCAGAAGATTATTTTAGGTTTAGAACAGTGGATCTGGCTGTGGAGGGGGGATACTCTCGCAGGCGATTACTGCTTTTTTATCATCCCCCAAGAGTAAAGACCAGGGTGAATGGAGGAATGTGTGATATAATGAGATTGGAAAGGAAAACAAGGCAGGGGGGTACCATATGCCCAATTTCTTCTTGTCAGTTAAGCAACAGTTGACTCAGAGCTTCAGGAGGAACTGGTGGGTGTACAGGCGAGAAGAAGAGAATGAGGCAGCATTTATTTGATCATGACTGGATGTACTTTTGTTAGAGGATATTGAGGGGATATTATGATAGGTCTTAGAGGGATTCAAGTAGTTTGTTGGGAGATAGGACTTATATTTCACCTACAGAAGTTATTAGTGATTAGCACAGGGAGAAGCACATCTGGCATTTTAGGTTTACAATGTTCATAGAGCAGGAATAAATATATGGGGATGAAAGTGTTTCCTATGGTTGGGGATAAAATAAATGTATGCATTTATTTATTCTTTGTTTACTGGATACTTGGGCTGGTCCAAGGATCCTTTTCAGTCACAAACCAAGTGCCAATGCACAAAATAACAGTGTTAAAGAGATAAATCAAATCCAGTAACAGTAAGCAGTATTACATTTAATAACAATGCAAGTTGTTACATTTTAGATTAGTTGACAATTAGTTTTACGTAAGTTGAAACTGTATGTGTGGCACAGTAAAGACAGCAATACTTCATAGCGGCATTTAAAATAGCTTCACAAATGTTAGCATAAAGAGAATTAAACAAAAAATAGATTGAACTTTAAAAAAGAATAATGAATTATTAGGCATGTAATCCCATCAGACAGAGATGAAATGTGTGCTCTCTTAGCTACATATTTAGTAAGACACGTAACAATATTGCCAGGAGAAATACAAAAAGTGTGGGACAAGTAAAGGGGTGCCTGAACTAAGGTGGCATGTGGTGGTGGTGAGCATGATGCTTAGAAGAAGGAAAGTTCAATGTTACTATGGAAAAGTTGAGGAGATGAGAAGGGGGGGGGAAGTGTGAGGACGTTATGGTCTGGAAGAAGGCAGACAAGGCGACAGACAAAATGGTGAGGAACTATACGGTAGAAGAGGTTGAATTAGGAAAGGGTATAAAGACAAGGGCTAGAGATTTATTTAGGAGTAAACAAGGAGGGGCTTTTGGAGGGTTAGTATGAAAACAGAAAAGGAAACATTTAAAATATGTGGAAGATTTGTGTGACTATGGGGATGGGGAAAGGTACAGAGCTTTGAAAGTTTAGAAAAGGACTATGGTTTAAAGATGTGGTGTTGGTTGATGAAAATGGTTTAACAGTATTATCACAAAGGAAGTAGAGATGAGTGAAGAAGAAGGCTAGAATGAGTGACTTTGTTTATTATGCAAAGAAGGGGAAGAATGGAACATAAAGCAAAAGGAAGGTTTGGTGAGCTTTATAGGGGTCTAAGAGAGAGAGAGAGAGAGAGGAGTATGGTAAAGCAGAGATGGAGAAAGTCAAGTAATGCTGAGGGCATGAAAGTGAGAGCTGTCACAGAGAGGTGTAGTGAAAAGGGATATGGAAGGTGTTAAGAACACAGAATGTTGAGGAACTTCAGGCCATTTTTTGATCAGCACTGGAGATTAGTACAATGATATTATAGGACACCAAAACGATGAAGAACAGAGGGATGATGGCTAGATTCCATCTCTTGATGGCATTAGAGAGGGTCCAGGAAAATGGGGTAGAACAAGAGATAATCAGGAAAAGATTTATGGCAAGGGAGTTAAGAAGCGTTGGTTATTTTATTTGTTTAGAGTAGAGAAAGCTATGCAGAAGTGATCCTTATAAGAGGATTTATTACTGATTGCAGGCTGTCTTAAAAAAGGAAATGTTGAAGGGATGGAAATAAATGTTAATAGTGTTGAGCAGTGCAGTTCATGAGTACATGAAGAGGTTAATTTAAAGGAAAAAAGGACGGTATCTGGGTTAAAGAAGTAGAGACAAGCCAGAAGGAAAAGAGAAGGACCAGGAGATATAAAAGTACAAAGTGCAAGAAATATTCATTCTCCTATTATAGTTTACAGTGAGGGAATTTCAAATTTAAAGACAGCTGGAGGGGCAAAGTTAGAAGCGCTTAGAAGGAGAAAGGTTTGTTTTAAGGGTGGAGTTGTGAGTGTAAGTATATGTGCAAATTTGGAAGAAGTGGCACGTGAGCATGGAAAGAGTGAAAAATGTTAATTGTATATTCTGATCATAAGTCTAAACTATCATAGTTTTGCAGAACATCCCCGATTTTGCCTCATATATTTGCTCTGTCACTCTTAAAGTGTTTGATTTTCTAGTAATTCGCTAAGGATTACAGTCAGTCGCTAATATCAAACATTAAAGTTTTGCAGATCATCTTCAGAAAATGTATGTTGATGCAAAACTTGCTGTTCTGTTAAATTTCTAAGTTAATCAGAGTAATAATTAAAATTTGTCCCTGATTTTGGAACTCTGTTCTCTATTTTTGGTTTTATCCCTATACCTCAAGTAAATTAGTTGAAAATTATGATTGTGGTAATGCTGGTAGAAATTGATGAGTTCAATTAATTTAAAACATATATATTTTGTACAAAAGTACTAGTGAGAAAAAGGTTTACCACCAGTTAATCTATGGCCAAAATATCGAACTACATTGAGCCGAATGCAGTGCAACAGGAATGAAGATAGTCGAGGCTAATAATAACAAATCCACATTACCGACTACAACAGGTAATTCGGCATTTGTGGATTCGATAATTAGAGTGCGATATTACTGGGAGTCGCTCTATATAGGCGTCATACCATTTGTCAGCACATATGCAGACATGTATCTCCTGTGTATATTGGAAACTGAGGACTGCCCAAGTTCTTATTACACCGTGACAATGTACATGTAAGTGAGGAAACATAGCATTGTACAGCTGTATAAACTTTTACCTGTCAGGCAAGGTAATATTTAGTAAACATGACACACTTGTGTTTACAGATGGCTATCACAGATAGTGAGCAGTACACCCCAGAGAGCACTGGAAGTAATTATACTACTGAAAGAAGCCAAAAAGGAAAGGACATGTTATTCAGTGATGGTTATAAGTATCACCTTGAGAAATGTGTTCAAAGCACTATTGGTGTTGTGTAAAGAAACAAAGGGATAAAAGTAAGGGATGTTGTGTGACAGAAATTAGTTTAGATGGACATAAGTTACAGCAAAGTACAGGTCACTTTCATGGTCCGCATCCTTTACAATCTGAAGTATGTAAGGTGCGTGAGCAAATAAAGAAACGTGCCCACCAATCCATAGAAGACCCCCTATAAAATACTATCAGAAGTATTATCAAGTACCTCCACAGATGTGGTAAATGAACTACCTAATACGAAAGTGCTGCATGCAACTGTAAGGAGGGTGAGATATAGGAAGAAGGCAGCACTGTTTAAGGATATGAGGTCACTCTCTGATTTAAATAAAGACATGTTGCCTATAAAAAAATGGATCGTTCATAGTTGAACATGGCCTATGTAGTGATGATATACAGTTAGTTGTATTAACCACTGAGGATAATCTAAGGGTGTTATGTTCTTCTGAATTCATTCTCGTGGATGGTACTTTCCCAATCAGTACGAGAGAGTGTCATCAGGTGTACAAAATCCACTGTCAGTTAGATCACACTGAAACAAAGAAAGTAATACCTGTAGTGTATGGCATATTACCAAGCAAAAGTGAAGATTGTTATAATCGGTTCTGGAGTGTCATCATATGTTTATGTGGCAAATATGGTTTGGAGCTGAAGCCACGTATGGTAATGTCTGACTTTGAGCATGGTGCTGTGAATGCTATACAGGCAAACCTGCCAGAAAGTGTGTGTAAGGGTTACTGGTTTCACCTGTGTCAAATCGTGTGGTGTCAGATACAGAGCCTTCATCTGGTTAAGGAATTCGGTGGTAGCATTTAATTTGCAAGCCTTTGTAAGCAGATACCTGCTCTGGCATTTGTAATGCCTGCACACATTGGTGAAACATTTGCAGACATAGAGAGGGATATGCCAGAATGTGGACAGGCATTGTGTACCTTCTTTAAGGAAAATTACCTGATAGGCAAACCATGGAGATATGGTATGAGGGGTATCACATCTGAAAGGCATCCGCCCTTGTTCAACATACCTTTCTGGAATCAACATGACACTAGTACATTAGGATATCCTAGGACACAGAACGTAGTTTTAGGATGGCATAAGCATCTACGTAGTCTTATGGATAAGCAAACCCTATACCTTCTGGGTGTCTTACATGCCATCCAACTAGAGCAAAACCACATTGAGGATCTTAAGAGCAGACATAGGTCATGTCTACCAGCATCCCCTAAGAGATGCAGGCTACATGATAAGGAGCAGGCCTTTCTTAAGCTATTGTCCAAGCGTGATGAAATGACATCTAGCGACTTCATTACACTCATGGCACAACTATGTTCATTCTAATTTTTAGATGAACTATACCTTTGTTGAGGGTAAAATTGTTTGATGTGAATGCACAACACATTATTTCATGGAAGCGTCACCATGCACGTACTTTAAGGTTTGTGGTTGTGGATATTGTGTGTCACAGCAGCACTATTGGAAAAGTGTGGATGTCAATATTTGAGTATACTGCTGGCTTTGTTGCTCGTATGTAGACCTATTCCTGTGTTTTCGATGCAAAACTATAGCCTGCATACCTGTAATCTGCCAGCTGCTCCTGCACATCGAATATGTCGAATTCGACATCCGCAATTAAATTTTTCGATATTTTGTACTTGCAACATTATAATTTACGGGTATCTAATTCAGTTTTAACATCATTCGAAGCGATGACGTTCGGTGACATGGTGGTAAATAGAGAAAAATGTAGCATATTATGGCATCATATGAGATTATTTGATTATTTGACATTGTTTTGATTTATTGAAGAAATGTGATTAATGATTAATAACTAATAGAGATGATGTAGAACATTTTCAAGAAAATGTAATTTAAAAATAGCAAACCATAAAGTGTGGTCCTTGAAAATCCAGTCACTGAAATTAGGAGTCAGAAGATCCTTCACCAGAATGGTTATCAGTATATTACAGAATGCAAAAATGTAGCACAAATTATTTACTAGTTATAAGTGTTTTATATGTCATTATGTCATTAGTTTGACTTCAAGGAAGCTTTAACACCATGATATCTGCATTATAGGAGATGTATAGATCTGCAATCATAGGACCGCATACATATCTACTAACTTCATCAGATCCAGGCATAGTGAAAGTTTTAAAACATGAGAAAAACAAGTCTAAGATGGCTTCTCTGTTTAATTTAGCTGAAGCATATTGGTGTCAAGCAGGAATGGAAATAAGACCAGAAGTAGATAAAAATCAGGCAGCAAGTGAATGTGCTAAAAAGCAAAAGAAAAGATATTTATTAGGAAAAGGATCTGGTCTGAAGGCAGGTCATGTGGAAAAGGCATAAATATAGTTGCAAGTACAGAAAACTTCCGGAAGACTCTCATGTTGATCAGATATGAACGCAGGAATGGTTAAAGGGAGGTGAATTTAAACCAAAAGATGAAAGGTTGATATTGGTAGTCCAGGACTACATACATGTTGGTTTACAAAGTCCATTGAACATGTGGGAGAAACAGACAAATGCAGGTTCTGTAAAACAGAATTGCAAACAGTCACACATCTTGTTGCTGGGTGTGATGCACTAATGGCAGTGGGCCTGTATACTGAAAGGCATAATAATGTGGCAAGACTGTTGCATTGGGGATTGTGCAGACATTACAATATTAAAGTAGCTGGGAAGCATTGGAAACATGGGCTACAAAGTATTATAGAGAATGATGAAATTTATATCACCCATTACCAACAGTTCAAAAAATAGATGCGAGAAAACCAGATATAGTAGTCCATGAAAAGAAGAAAAACAACATTGATCATTGAAATTGCTATAACTAATGATTACAGTGTCTTACATGCAGAGAGAGATACAAAGTCATAAAATACTAGGATTTGCAGACAGAAATGAGGGCAATGAGGAAAGATACCCAGAAAGTTTCAAAAGCAGTAGGAGGAATGGGTCTCATACAAAAAATGTACAGTCATATCTAGATATGCTAATGATACATGTGACTATATGAAATGGAGAAGAAGTCATTTCTGGGCACATCCTGGGTGCTGCGAAGAGCAATTTTGGCTAACATCAAAGATTGAAACCATACCAATTTTGTGAACTTTAATCATACTTTGACTTAGGAATGGGGTCCATTCCCATCATGGTATTAGAAACCCAAAAGAGTTGGAGAAATTAAACCAAGCAAGATAATGAAATAACCTATTCTGTAAAGCAGCAAGAATTTAATACATTTCCGGTGGTTTGTCTGGCACAGTGAGATGCTTGATTTGGATCAGCAAACATATAATTTGAGGTGAAATTCAGTGGGGAAGTAACTGCAGTCCCTGTACATTCTGAAGAGAAAACTACTGGCAGCTGAAGAGAAATAGTGCAAAGTCCAGTCGATAGGTCTTGACTGTCTAGTAGCCTATGGTTCCCATACACTATTTCAACTGCTGCCAAGTACTGTCTTGTGCATTTCTGCATTTTTTTTTTTGTTGGGGGGGGGGGGGGGCATTTGGCCACTTGCTCAACAAGTACTGTGTTGGCTAGTTAAGAGCATGAGGCCAGTCAGTCAGCATGGTGAAACTGTTCAAGCAAACTCATGGATTGTTTCAGTTACAAAAACACCTTTAAGCCCACAATGTGATCTCTTGGTAAAACAGTCGCCAAGTAACAGACAGAAAGATCTGGTGTTAGATGACATCTAGCAGTATGCCCACTGCTGAAGCATGTCGTTTTCTCTTCATTTTAAGGTTTGTTACCATGAGGTTCCCAAGAGACTTTGGGCTAATGAAAATCCTGATTCTAGTTGTCCTAAAGCTATATGTCTACACTTGTGAAACTTCAACTTATTTACTAAACCTTCAACTTATTTACTCCACAAACAGCTAACTACAGGCCAGATTATGAAGCATTGCCCTACTGATAATATGCATTGTCACCATGCTCCCTTTATGACAGATCATGAATGTATTATAATTAATCCTGGAAAAAGAACAAGTATTCATACAAATATCTTTGTCTCCACTTTTGCTTTATCTTACCAATTTGAAATCTATTAGTGCAAACATATTCTGAGATGCCTCACAAAATTTCTTTATAATTTGTGACTAATTCCTGTTCATACATGATTCCTTGTCTTGTGTATCAGTCATTTAACATGTGCACTTGGGATACGTTTTTGTAGTTTCATAATGTCAGGAAGTCCCCATAAAAAGTATCAAAATCTCTGAAAAAAACACTTTCAGCAATCTGTAAAGTTATTCACCCAACAAATACATAGTAACTCGATGGTCACATAGTGGAAAAAATGGCAAAGCCATTGCTCAGTAAAACCTGTTTTCAGCATTATTGATTCGTTCTATTTGAATGTGCACTAACAGTCATACAATTGTCATTTTCACTTTCTTGCCTTTGTTACTGGTGTAATCTGAGTCGCATCTGGAAAGGTGCATGAGTCCACCGCAGCAATCTGTCAAAAAAGAAAACATGCAGTCAACATCATTGACACTTTCAGACTGTAATGTCACACAACAGTTGGCAGCATCACATTGGAATCTGTTAGAGTTTATATGCAAACAGCAGTATTTTTTGTCTGTTTTCAGAAAAAATAAAATTTGAAAATCTTCTGCAAAGCCCTATGTGCAAGTTTGTGGAGTGCATAATTCGTAAGTCTTGGCAGTTGGAGTTTTCAGCTACTCTAAAAGTATTAAAGAGGGTTTATACACCATGTTAAATGGCTTAATATTTCATCAGAGATAATCAAACCCAACAACTTTTTTTTTTACTGCTCATAAAGTCTGTATCCAGTTTGGTTATGACATGAAACAGAACATTACATTTTGGTCTGCCCTGATGATTTGCACTTTAGGGATAGCAATTAGACATTCTTCAGACCACTTGACTGTAAGCAATTAGCTAACTACTGTCAAAAATTAGCACAGAAAAGGTGCATTTATAGACCTAAGAAATACTGATTTTGTGACATGCATAAACAAATGCTTTTGGTGAAGAAGCAAGACTGAAAGAACTTGTTTAACCTGGTGTGATGGTTTCTACTGCTGCTATTGAAACTTCTCTTAAAACAACAGGCCAAACTAGAAACAGGTGTGATTCTACTATTGCTACTAGAAATGCTGGTGCTGGAAATTACATATCCAATTAGAACTGTCGCTATTTACACTGTAATGACAAACCCCTCTGGGATATTCAACAATAGGCTGAGAAGTCAGTAAAGGCTAAAATGTGCTTCATGGTGCCAAAACTCATTGCTGTACAAAGTGACAAATTTTGTGAAAGAGGCTGTGCGCATTTTACTGCAAATCATAAAGCATTGCTCTACTGACAATTTATACTGTTCCTGCAGTCCGTTTATACCAGATTATGAAAAGTTGCTCTACTGATAATATGTTATGTCACTGTAGCCTCTTTATGACAGATTATGAAGCATTGCCCTACTGGTAATGTGTAATGTCATTGTAGTCCCTGTATGCCAGATTATAAAGCATTGCCCTACTGATAATATGTAATGTCACTGTAGTCCCTTTATGACAGATTATGAAGCATTGCCCTACGGATAATATGTAATGTAACAGTAGTCCCTGTATGCCAGATTATGAGGCATTGCCCTACTAATAATATGTAATGTCACTGTAGTCCCTTTATGACAGATTATGAAGCGTTGCTCTACTGATAATATGTAATGTCATTGTAGTCCCTTTATGACAGATTATGAAGCATTGCCCTACTGATAATATGTAATGTCATTGTAGTCCCTTTATGCCAGATTATGAAGCATTGTCCTACTGATAATATGTAATGTCAGTCTAATCCCTTTATGACAGATTATAAAGCATTACCCTACTGATAATATGTAATGTCAGTGTAGTCCCTTTATGACAGATTATAAAGCATTGTCCTACTGATAATATGTAATGTCACTGTAGTCCCTTTATGACAGATTATGAAGCATTGCCCTACTGATAATTTGTAATGAAGCTGTAGTCCTTTTATGTCTGTCTACCATTAAGTAGTTTGGCCGCTCACTAGAAAGGCAGGCATACAGATATACATTTTAGTGCTACTGAGTCAACGGCAAGTAACCAAATGACTTCTTACAAAGAATGTGAAGAAGGTGGCTTTATTAAAAGCAGCCTAGTTAAAATACTTTAAGAGCATGTACTGCCCTAAATCTGTAATGGACAATAGCAATCAGATAACAATATGTTACACCACCATTCAGTGACAAATTTAGTGAGGAGCATTCGGTGAACAATGATGAAGATGGTGACAATGCAGAAATATTCATGGGCCACTAGTATCCTTCCTATCCAGGTTATTACAGCAATGCATGCTAGAAAGCAATCCAAGACACCTGGTATGCACCCTTTCTTACAAATACCAAGGGCACATACTGACAAGACATTCATGGCCGTAACAACTATATGCCATTGCATGCTGGGCATTGGTGCAGTGCATATAAACTAAAAAAAATCCTATGACTGTGGGTATGACATGGCACTGAGATGACTCAGTCTCCTCCAAGGAAATGGGATAATTTTGGATTAGGTCTGGGGGAGGGTCAGGAGTGACCCCTCACCATCTAAGACCTAGAACGTTCACCAGTGAAAGCCAGTGGTCTTCTCCAAAAGGGCAACAAATAAATAAAAAATAGAAAAGGAGAGTTATATATCCTGCCAACAGATTCTTTGTATGTTGCAGTGAAGAGTTAGCTCTTTCAGGTGGGTGCTTATGGTGATACTTGTTTTATGAATGTACAAAGGGTCACATAGGACAGGGTCAGTTGAGATTTTGTATGTAAGGCAGAGGTCTCCACTTAAAAATCTGTATGAAATTGAGAAGAGTCCAAATAACTTCATGTCCAAATAACCATCAGAAAGGTCCTGTACCATATATTAGCTAACTATAGAACTCCCTCTATGACAAAAGAAAGCCGCAATGCTTGTCTTATCTACTAGAATCCATCAGTATTAAACCTAATATAATTTCCTAGATGATCTAAACTATCAGACTACAGACTAGGAAATCTACACTACCACTAATGCATAAGCTCAATACAAAGGCCCGGGAGCAATTAGTCAGAGTACCTACTAGGGGGAATAACATCTTGGATCTTGTCCTTACTAATATGGAGCATTTTGCACCATCACTTGCATATCTTCATCACTTGTTAGCTCTGACCATAAAGCAGTTCCTTTGAAATAAAACTGAAACCAGAGAGATCCCTTCCACTCAAGGTACCTTTAGAAATTTCTCTAAGAGAAACTATCTACTCCTAAGTGAAACATTGGGAAGCTTCAAATCCCCACCAAAATCCAGATAATGCCACTGAATACCCAAAAATGTACAGCACCATACTATACCAGCATGCAAACAACTGCATAGATGCAGCTATACCCCATAGGAACAACTGCAAGGCAAACTCCAGTAACAAACCCACATGATAAAACCAAAATATCAACAATCTTTACAATAAAAGAAAGAATTTTGACCAAAAGTTAGAACTGTAATAACAAAAATATTAGAGCCTTTGTCACTAAAATAAACAAACAACTCAGGAGCTTAATAAAATCCACCAAAGCCAAATTTGTGGCGAAAATAACTATCCAAGCCAAAGACAATCACATGGCATTTTTTAGTTATGCTCATAATCTCAGAAGCACAAAACAGCAATGCACTGAGCTGATTGGAACAATGCTGCCTACAATGAAGCTGAAGAAAACAGTGAACTTACTGGCTGATAAATTTAGTGTAACTTTACCTCTGTCTCCCCTCCATTTATACCTCAAGATATACCTGAATCTGGCTCACCTCAAGCTATCACACAAGACCAAGTTCTAAGAGCGCTATGAAAAGCTAAAAATGCTGCACTGATGGGTCCTGACAATATCCCTGGATGTATCTTAGATAGCATGAAGCATGATTTAGCCATACCCCTAGCAACACTGTTCAATCTTAGCCAGCATACAGGTTTTATACCAAGTGAATGGAGAAACACTACAGATCTTCCACAGACCCAGGCAATTATAGATCCATAAATCTGACCAGCCTCATATACAAAGCTATGAAAAGACTTATCATGCAATTATTCAATCAGGACATAGGGAACCTCCAAACACTAGATCTGTCTCAGTTTGGATTCATCGAGGACAGGACATGTTAGCTCAATCTGGTGGATTTTTTTAAAAGATCACTAAAGCAATAGATGAAGGCAAAATGGTATACACTGCATACCTCACCCTAGTTAAAGCTTATGTCATAGTTTCCCACTCAGGCATAGTAGACAAGATAAACTAAATGGAAATAAACTCATATATCACCCACTGGATTGCCAACTGGCTCACAGATAGGAAGCAGATGATCAAAATAGCGGAAGTTACCTCCACAAAGAGATCAGTCATCAGTGGTGTTCCCCAGTGTTCTGTGCTGGGGCTTCTCCTGTTTGGCGTCTACTTTTCTGAAGTAAAAGCCTATACCAAAGGGCTCTGGCTGACTAAGTTTGCAGATGACTGCAAGCTAGGAGCAGTCATTGAACCCCCAAATGCCTAGCCATCTTGCAGAATGATTTCATAACTGGTGCCAAAATTACAGATTGAAACTAAAATCCAGGAAATGCATTATTGCATCTTCTGGGAAGTCATCTACCCAGGGAAGTACTGCGTTTAAAATACACCCCTAAGAGCTGACCTATTTGTTCAGGATTTGGGAAAGTGTGTGGACTGCAACAATCTAACCTTTAACCGATATGTGTCTATTGTTGCAAGAAAGCTCTTCTATATTACACACCTTATAAACAAAGAAATTGTGTCTAGTTCTTGGGTTGTCATTGTCCCCTTTACTCAGCCCTCGTTAGGCCAGTCATTGAATATAATGCCCCATTTGGTGTGCATCTGTCCAGACACATGCTACTACTGGAATGTCACAGAGATACCTTATTAAAAGGATACAAGGCCTAAACAACATGTCCTGCATGGACTGCCTCATACCCCTATAAATATACACAGTAGCCTACAGACTGCTAAGAGGTGACCTGTGCCTGGCATACAAGGCATCCTGCGACTTATTACTGACATTTTTGCTGCATATCAGCAAGTGACATAACATCAGAAATACTTGGTCAAGGAATCTAAACCTCTTCTACAACATCAATAGAACAGTTTGGTATATCTCACAGAGGATGACACTACTCTGGAACAGGTTCTCTATCCACATAAAGTGAACTTCATCCCTGTCCATTTTCAAGTGCAACTTAGATCTGCAGATGGGAGAAAGAAAATTTACCCAAGGACTACCCCATCAGTACTAATGGACAGAGGCAGCTCTAAATGCTTTATCTCATGTATAGGTCCTTTCAAATGATTCATGGCATAATCCCAGTTATTCTCATTAGGGGTTATATATAATTATTCACCTTGTGATGGGTTAGGTCAATCTATAACCAAATGGGATAGGTTATTTCAAGCACAAAAAAGGAAAATTGCCTGGGCTTAAAATGGCCTGCAAGAGCAGCTAGCCTAGTACTTACGTATGTATTAATGAACAAGGAGATCTGCATCAAACATGGACGTCATGACCTTGGTCTTTTTTGTGATGAATTACTGGACTGGGTTTTCAAACTGAATCATTTGTCTGGAAAGAGATATAGCAAAATAGTCATTATATTCCATTAAGTGCCTGACAATAGAGACGTAGAGAGGGATAATTACTTCCCTCAACCTAGAAGATATATCACAATGATCAAATGGGCTAGGTCAAAGGTCTTGGTGACAAAAGTAGATATACTGGGAGATGAGAGTCAAAGGAGAGTTCGGTATCTATGAAAGTACCTGGTCCCTTATGATTATGGCAATTTTAAGGGGGCGTGCCATCTGTGTGGTAGGTACATGGGTGTTTATGTTTCCCAAAGGATATGACACATTTCTTGATGTGGCTTTACCTGTGGCCCTAGTACCGTTTGTTTGTACACATTAGGCCTTTTTGGAAGTCCACTAGAAGGTTTATGATATAACTGAATGTATTATTTATTTATTTGTTTATGTGTTTTTTTGTTCCATTTTTTAATTGATTGAGTATGCTGGTATGAAAAGCAATCATCTGCAAACTTGATCAGCCATAGACCCACAATGTAAGCTTTGACATCAGAGAAGTATATACGGAAAAAAATCCATGGGGACCCCACTAGTAAAGGGCCTTTTAGATGACAGCATGTCCCTTATACTCATAGACAAGTTTCTATTAGTGAGAGAGTTTGCTATACATTGGGTTACACAAAGGATTATATACTGACAATGATTAGTTTATTGATAATGTCAAATTGTGGGATTGTGTCAAAGGCATTCTCCAGCTTGAAGTAAATAATGTGCACTGATTTGCCTTCCCCCAATGCCTCTGTGTTTTTTTCAAAGCAGCCCACTGAGTTTAGGAGGCAGGATGTACTTTTTACAAATCCAGTGCAGGGATTGTAGACTAGTAATGTCATCCATGTGTTACTTTCCATAATTATGTGCTTCATTGCTTTGCATATAAAGCTGTTAGACTTATTGGTCTATAGCCGCTGTGATCAGTGAATGGTCCAGTCTTATACAGAGGGTTGACCACAGCTGCTGTCTGTACCTCCAATGCATGGCCAGCGGAGAGGCTCAGACTGAAAAATATTTAATAATCAGTCCTTAAGGCTTTGTCCTGACAAGGAAGCCATAATGCATACTGTCTGCAATCTTGGAACTAGTTTTCTTGTCCTTGAAGTGTGTCATCAGAACCTGCTCTGAGGTGATTGAGATAGAGGTGCAGACATGATGGTATGTGTGGAAACTTTTGGGGAGAAATATGGATAACGTTTGAGCTAAATTTGTCAGCTAGTATATTGATTATGTCCTCAGGGGCTGAGTGTGCGTTATATAACAGTTCAGTACAGAGTGTTGCTTATAATTTTTCTAACAAAGTTGAATAAATGCTTTGTAATTATCCTTTACAAAGATGGTGATTTTCAGTTCATGCTTGGAGACTTAGTTTTGCTTCTGCATTCCTTGTTTAGTCTCTTAATTTGCTTCTGGAGCTTAAGGTACTCAGTTTATTCTACATGACAAGGAGTTTCTGCCTTTTATTAAATAGCCTGTTAATGCTGGGATTCCTAAACTTAGTGTTATGTTTGTGTCACATGGGGAATGATACTTCTGTACAAACATTAAGGTGGAAATACAAACTGTCCATGAACCGCAGCAGTGTGTGCAAGTGTGTTATTGGTGGAAATACAAACTGTCCATGAATACCAGCAGTGTGTGCAAGTGTGCTTTTGGTGGAAATACAAACTGTCCATGAATACCAGCAGTGTGTGTGCAAGTGTGTTATTGGTGGAAATACAAACTGCCCATGAATACCAGCAGTGTGTGCAAGTGTGTTATTAGTGGAAATACAAACTGTCCATGAATGCCAGCAGTGTGTCCTAGTGAGTTATTGGTGGAAATACAAACTGTCCATGAATGCCAGCAGTGTGTGATAGTGAGTGATTAGTGGAAATACAAACTGTCCACACACCCCAGGAGTGTGTGCTAGTGAGTTATTAGTGGAAATACAAGCTGTACATGAACTGCAGCATTATGTGCTAGTGAGTTATTAGTGGAAATACAAACTGTCCATGAAACCCAACAGTGTGTGCTAGTGAGTTATGGGTGGAAATACAAACTGGCCATGAATGCCAGCATGTCTGCTAGTGAGTTATTGGAGGAAATATAAATTGTCCATGAACCCCACCAGTGTGTGCTAGTGAGTTATTGGAGGAAATACAATCTGTCCATGAACCTGGGCAGTGTGTGCTAGTGAGTTATTGGAGGAAATATAAACTGTCCATTAACCCCAGCAGTGTGTGCTAGGAGTTATTGGAGGAAATATAAAATGTCCATGAAACCCAGCAGTGTGTGCTAGTGAGCTATTGGAGGAAATAAAAACTGTCCATGAACCCCAGCAGTGTGGGCTAGTGAGTTATTAGTGGAAATACAAACTGTCATGAATGCCAGCAGTGTGTGCTAGTGAGTTATTGGTGGAAATATAAACTGTCCATGAAACACAGCAGTGTGTGCTAGTGAGTTATTGGAGGAAATATAAACTTTCCATGAATGCCAGCAGTGTGCGCTAGTGAGTTAGTAGTGGAAATACAAACTGTCCATGAATGCCAGCAGTGTGTGCTAGTGAGTTATTGGTGGAAATACAAACCGTCCATGAACCCTAGCAATGTGTGCTAGTGAGTTATTGGTGGAAATACAAACTGGCCATGAATGCCAGCATGTCTGCTAGTGAGTTATTGGAGGAAATATAAACTGTCCATGAACCTCAGCAGTGTGTGCTAGTGAGTTATTGGTGGAAATAAAAATGGTCCATGAACCCCAGCAGTGTGTGCTAGTGAGGTATTGCAGGAAATATAAACTGTCCATGAATCCCAGCAGTGTGTGCTAGTGAGTTATTAGTGGAAATGCAAACTGTCCATGAATGCCAGCAGTGTGTGCTAGTGAGTTATTGGTGGGAATATAAACTGTCCGTGAAACCTAGCAGGGTGTGCTAGTGAGTTATTGGAGGAAATATAAACTATCCATGAAAGCTTTTTGGGGGGGGGGAAAAAAAAAGGGGGGGGAAAAATTTTTGGGGGGAAAAAAAGGGGGAAAAAAAAAGGGGGTTTTTGGGGGTTTTGGGGAAATTTTTTGGGAAATCCAAACGTTTGGGAGGGGGGGGAAATTTTTTAAAAAAAAAACGTTTGGGGGGTTTTGGGGGAAATTTTTAAAAAAAAAAAGGGGGGGGGGGGAAAAAAAAAAAAAAAAAAGGGGGGGGTTTTGGGGGAAAAAGAAAAAAAAAAAATTTTTTTTGGGAAAAAAGGGGGAAAAAAAAGGGGTTGGGGGGTTTTTAAAAAATTTTAAAAAAATTTTGGGGGCCCCCGGGGGGGAAAAAAAATTTTAAAAAAAAATTTTTTTAAAGGGGGGGGGAAAAAAAATTTTGGGAAAAAAATTTTTAAAAAAGGGGGGGGGGGTTTTTTAGGAAAAAAAAAAATTTTTTTGGGAAAAATTTAGGAAAAAACTTTTTGGGAGGAAAGGGGGGGGAAAATTTTTTAAAATTTAAACGTTTTTTTTGGGGGGGGGAAAAAAGGGGGAAAAAAAAAAATTTTTTTTTGGGAAATTTTTAAAAAAATTTTTTTTTGGGGGGAAAAAATTTTTAAAAAACCAAAAAAATTGGGGAAAAAATTTTGGGGAAAAACCAAAAAAATTTTTTTGGGAAAAAATTTTTGGGAAAAAAAAGGGGTTGGGGGGTTTTTAAAAAAGGGGGAAAAAAAAACCCCCGGGTTTTTTAAAAAATTTTTTGGGGAAAAAATGGGGCCCCTTTTTTTAAAAAAAAAATTTTGGGGGGGGTTCCCGGGGTTTTTTTGGGGAAAGGTAAAAAAAGGGGGGGCCCGGGTTTTGGGGAAAAAAGGGGTTAAAATTTCCGGGTTCCCGGGGTTTTTGGGGGAAATTTTTAAAAAAAAAAACCCCGGGTGTTTTTTTAAAAAAAAACCCAAAAAGTGGTTTTGGGGAAAAAAAAAAACCCCCCCCAAAAAGTGGTTTATTTTTTTAAAAAAAAAATTTTTTGGGGGGGGGTTTTTTTGGGGGTTTTAAAAAAAACCCCGGGGGGGGGGGGAAAAAAGGGAAAAAAAAAAATTTTTTTAAGGGGAAAAAATTTTTAAAAAACCAAAAAAATTTTGGGGGAAAAATTTTGGGAAAAAAAATTGTCCTTTTTAAAGGAAAAAAAAATTTTTTGGGAAAAAAATTGTCCGGGAAAGGGGGGGGTTTTTTTTCCCAAAAAAATTTTTTAAAAAATTTTTTAAAAAAAAAAAAAATTTTTTTAAAATTGGGAAAAAATTTTTAAAAACCCAAAAAAAATTTTTTTTTAAAAAAATTTTGGGGGAAAAAAATTTTTTTTTAAAAAAAAAAAATTTTTTTTAAAAAAAAAAAAGGGGGGGGGGGGAAAAAAGGGGGAAAAAAAATTTTTAAAATTTTGAAAAAAATTTTTTTAAAAAAAAAGGGGGGGGGGGGGGGGTTTTAAAGGGGAAAAATTTAAACTTTGGGAAGGGGTTAAAACCCCCCAAAAAAATTTTTTTTTTGGAAAAAAAAAAATTTTTTGGGGAAAAAGGGGGTTGTTTTGGGGGAAAAAAAAAATTTTTTTAAAAAAATTTTTGTTTTAAAAAATTTTAAAATTTTTAAAAAAATTTGGGGGAAAAAAACCCCCGGGGGGGGGGGCCCCCAAAAAAAGGGGTTTTTTTTTAAAGGTTTTGGGGGGGTTTCCCCGGGTTAAAAAAAAAAAACCCCCCCCCAAAAAAATTTCCCAAAAATTTTTAAAAATTGGGGGGGTTTTTTTGGGGGGGTTTTTTAAATTTTCCCCCCCAAACCCAAAATTTTTAAAGGGGTTTTTTCCCGGGGCCCCCCTTTTTTTTGGGGGGGAAAAAAAAAAAGGGGCCCCAAAAATTTGTTAAAAATTTGGGGCCCCCCCCCCAAAAAAACCCCCCGGGGGGAAAAAAAAATTTTCCCCAGGGAAAGCTTGGGGGGGGTTTATTTTTAAAAAAAAAAGGGGAAAAAATTTTGGGGAATTTTTGGGAAAAAAATTTTGGGGGCCCCCGGGAAAAAATTTTTAAAAAAAACCCCCCAAATTTTTGGGGGGTTTTTTTTTAAAAAAAAGGGCCCCCCAACAGGGGGGAGGGTTTTAAAAAAACCCCAAAAAAAAGGGGGCCCTTTTTTTTAAAAAAAAAAAAAAAAACCCCCCCCCGGGGGGGTAAAACCAAAAAAACCCCCCTTTTTTAAAAAAAAAACCCCCTTTGGGGGGGAAGGGGTTAAAAAAAAATTTTCCCCCCAGGGGGCCCGGAAAAAAAATAAACCCTAAAAAAATGAAAAAAAGGGGAAAAAAGGGCCCCCAGGGCCCCCCCTTTTTTAAAAAAAAACCCGGGGGGGGTTTTTTAAAAAGGGGTTTTAAAAGGGGGGAAAACCCTTTTTTATTTTTTTTAAAACCCAAAAAATTGGAGAAAATAAAAAAAAAGGGGAAAAAACCCCGGGTTAAAAAAAAGGGCCAAACCAAAAACCTAAATTTTTTGGGGGAAAAAAGGGGGGGTTTTTTGGGGGGAAAAATGGGGGAAAAAGGGGGTTAAAAGGGGGTTTCAAAAATTTTTTGGGGGAAAAAGGGAAACCCGGGGGGGAAAAAGGGGGGGAAAAAAAAAAGGGGGGGGGTTTTTTTTTTAAAAAAAAAACCCAAAAATTTTTTTTTTTAAATTGTTTCCCCCCCTTTTTTTTTTTTAAAAAAAAAAAAAAATTTTTTTTTTTTTTGGGGAAAAAAACCCAAACCCCTTTTTTTTTGGGGGGAAAAAAATTTAAAACCCCGGGGGTTTTTTTTTTGGGGGGAAAAAAAAATTTAAGGGCCCCCGGGGTTTTTTTTTAAAAAAAAAAGGGGGCCCCCCCTTTTTGAGTTATTGGGGAAATAAAACTGTCCATGAATCCAGCAGTGTGTGCTAGTGAGTTATTGGTGGAAATAAAAATTTTCCCCCCCGGGTGTGGGGGTTTTGGGGAAAAAAAAATTTTTTGGGTTTTTTTTTTTTTTAAAAAAAAACCCCCCCCCGGTGTGGGTGAGTTATTGGGAAATAAAACTGTCCATGAATGCCAGCAGTGTGTGCTAGTGAGTTTTTGGGTGGAAATAAAACTGTCCATGCCCCCCCCTTTTTTTTTGGGGAAAAAAACCCCCCCCCCCTTTTTTTTTTGGGGAAAAAAACCCAAAACCGGGGGTTTTTTTTTTAAAAAAAAAAATTTGAAAAAAAAGGGGGTGGTTAGGGGGGAAAATTTAAAAAAAAACCCGGGGGGAAAAGTGGTTTTGGGGTTTTTAAAAAAAAAAGGGGTTGTTTTTTTGGGGGTTTTTTAAAAAAAAAAGGGGGGGGTTTTTTTGGGGGTTTTTTGGGAAAAAAAAAGGGGGGTTTTTTTGGGGGGGGGAAAAAAGGGGGAAAAAAATTGTTTAAATGGGGTTTTGGGGGGAAAGAAGGGGGAAAAAAAAAAAAAGGGGGGGGGGGAAAAAAAATTTTGGGGGGTTAAAATGTCCTTTTTAAAAGGGGGGGGTTTTTTTGGGGAAAAAATTCCCCCTTGGGGGGGAAAAAGGGGGGGAAAAAAAAAAGGGGGGGGGTTTTTTTAAAAAAAAGGGGGGGGAAAAAATTCCTTCCCCAAAAATTTTGGGTTTTTTGGGAAAAAAAATTTTTTGGGGGGGGGGTTTTCCCTTTGGGAAATTTTAAAAAAAAATTTTTTTTTTTTAAAAAAATTTGGGGGGGGTTTTTTGGAAAAAAAAATGTTAAAAAAAGGGGGGGGTTTTTTGGGGGAAAAACTTTTTTTTTTGGGGGGCCCCAAAAATTTTGGAAAAAAAAGGGAAAAAACCCCCAAATTTTTTTGGGAAAGGGGTTTTTTAAAAAAAGGTGGGGGGGGGGGAAAAAAAAAATTAAAAAAAAAGGGGGGTTTTAAAAGGGGGGGAAAAAACCCCCAAAAAGGAAAATTGGGCCTGGGGAAAAAAAAATTTTTTTCCCCCCCCCCTTTTTTGGAAAAAAAAAAAACCCCCCCCCCAAAAAAATTTTGGTTGGGGGTTTTGGGGTTTTTTCCCAAAAACCCAAATTGGAAAAAAATTTTTTTAAAAAAACCGGGGGCCCCCCCGGGCCCCAAAAAAAAAAAAACCCCCCCGGGGGGGGGTTTTTTGGGTTAAAAAAAAAAAAGGGGGGCCCCTTTTTGGGGGGAAAAAAAAACCCCCAAAAAACCTTTTTGGGGTTTTAAAAAAAACCCCCCAAAAAAAAAAAATTTTGGGGGGTTTTTAAAAAATTTAAAAAAAAACCCAGGGGTTTTTTTTTTTAAAAGGGGTTTTTTGGGGGGTTTTAATTTTTTTAAAAAAATTTAAAAAACCCAAAAAACCCGGGGGGTTTGGGGAAAAAAAAAAAAAGGGGGAAAAAAATTTTTTGGTTTTTGGGGAAAAAAGCCTTTCCCCCAAAAAAAAAAAAAAAATTTTGGGAAAAAATTTTTAAAGGGGGAAAGGGGGCCCCCGGGGGGGTTTTTTAAAAATAAAAACCCAAAAAATTTTTTTAAGGGGGAAAAAAAAAAAAAATTTGGGGGGGGGGGGGTTTTAAAAAAAAAAAAAAGGGGGGCCCGGGGGGGGGGGAAAAAAAAAGGTAAAATTTTTTTTTTTTCTAAAAAAAAAAAAAGGGGGTTTTTGGGGGAAAAAAATTTTTTGGGGAAAAAAAAACCCCAAAAAGGGGGGAAAAAATTTTTGGGGGAAAAAAAACCCCAAACCCCGGGGGGGAAAAAAGGGTTTTGAAAAAAATTGTCCGGGTTTTGGGGGGGGGTTTTTTTGGGGAAAAAAATTGTCCGGGAAAGGGGTTTTTTTTTAAAAAAAAAATTTCCGTCCCAAGGTAAAAAATTTTTTTTAAAAAAAAAAGGGGGGGGGGAAAAAAAGGGTTTTTAAAAAAAAATTGTCCGGGAAAAAGGGGAAAAAGGGGAAAAAAAATTTTTTTTGGGGGGTTTTTTTTTTAAAAAAAAATTTTTTTTGGGGGGGAAAAAGGGGAAAAAAAAATTTTTTTTAAAAAAATTTTTTAAATTTTTTGGGAAAAAGGGGTTTTTGGGGGAAAAAATTTTTTTAAATGGGGGGGGGGGAAAAAAAAAGGAAAAATTTTTTGGGGGGGAAAAGTTTTGGGGGTTTTTTTGGGGGAAATTTAAAAAGGGGGTTTTTTTTTAAAAAAAATTCCCCAAAAAGGGGGTTTTTTTTGGGGAAAAAAACCCCCCCCCCCTTTTTTTTTGGGGGAAAAAAACCCAAACCCCTTTTTTTTTGGGGGGAAAAAAAAATTTTCCCCCCGGGTGGGGGGTTTTTTTTTTTGGGGAAAAAAAAATTTTCCCCCCGGGTGTGGGGGGGAAAAAAATCCCTTTTTTTTCCCCCCCCCCCTTTGGGGGGTTTTTTAAAAAAAAGGGGGGAACCCCCCCCCGGGGGGAAAAAATTTTTTTTCCCCCCTTTTTTGGGGGTTAAAAAAAACCCCTTTAATTGGGAGGGGGCCTGGTAAAAAAAAAAAAAAAAACCCCCTTTTTTGGGGAAAGGGGGAAAAAACCCCGGGGCCCCCTTTTGGGTTTTTTTTGGAGGAAAAAAAAAGGGAAAAAATTTCCCCAAAAAAAAAAATTTTGGGAAACCCCCTTTTTAAGGGGGGAAAAAAACCCCCAAAAAAAAAAAAAGGGGGGAAAAAACCCCCCGGGGAAATTTTTTAAAGGGGGGGGCCCCGTTTTTTCCCCCTTTTGGGGGGGGGAAAAATTTTTTCCCCCAAAGGGGGGGTTTAAAAAGGGGGGAAAATTTTTTTTTTCCCCCTTGGGAAAAATTTTTGGGGGGGAAAAATTTTAAACCCCGCAAAAAAAAAAATTTTTTTAAAAAAATTTGGGGAAAAAATTTTTTTTTAAAAAAAAATTTAATAAAAATTTTTGGGGTTTTTGGGGGTTAAAAAAACCCGGGGGGCGGGAAAAAAAAAAATTTCCAAACCGGGGGGAAAAAGGGGGGGGAAAAAAAAACCCTTTTTTTTGGGGGGGTTTTTAAATTTTTTTAAAAACTTTGGGGGGGGGTTTTTTGGGTTTCCCCTTTTTTTCCCCTTTTGGGGGGAAATTTTTTAAAAAAAAAAAGGGCCATTTTTTTTGGGGTGGTTTTGGGGTTTTTTGGGGGAAAGGGTTTAAAAAAAAAAAAAAAGGGGGGGGGGGGAAAAAATTTTTTTAAAAAAAAATTTTTTTTGGGGGGGGGAAAAAAGGGGGAAAAAAAAAAATTTTTTTCAAAAAAAAAGGGGAAAAAAAAAGGGGGGGAAAAAGTTTTAAAAAAAAAAAAGGGGGGGTTTTTTTTTTTTAAAAAAATTAAAAAAAGGGGGGGGTTTTTTGGGGTTTTTTAAAAAAAGGGGGGGGTTTTTTTTTGGGGGGAAAAAAAAAAAACCCCCCTTTTGTTTTTTTGGGGGTTTTTAAAAAATTTTGGGGGGGGGGTTTTTTGGGGGGTTTTAAAAAAAAAAAGGGGGGGGCCCCCGGGGGGGTTTTTTTTAAAAAAAAACCCAAAACCCCCGTTTTTTATTTTTAAAAAAATTCCCCCCCCCCTTTTTTTTTAAAGGTTTCAAAAAAAAAAAAATTTTTTTCCCCGGGGGGGAAAAAAAAAAACCCCGGGGGTGGTTATTGGGGAAATTTTAAAAACCCCAAAAGGGGGGGGGTTTTTTTTTAAAAAAACCCCGGGGAAAAAGGGGGGGGGGGTTTTTTTAAAAAAAAAAAAAAAAGAAGGGGGTTTTTTTATTTTTAAAAAAAACCCTTAAGGGCCCCCCGGGTGGGATTTTTTTTTAAAAAAAAATTTGAAAAAAAAGGGGGGGGTTTTTTTGGGTTTTTTTAAAAAAACCCCCCCCGGGTTTTTTTGGGGAAAAAAAAGGGGGGGTTTCCAAAAAATTTTTTTTTTGGGGGAAAAAAATTAAAAAAACCCGGGTTTTTTGGGGAAAAAAAGGGAAAAATAAAAAAAATTTTTTTAAAAAAAATTTTTTGGGAAAAAAAAATTTTTTTTTGGGGGAAAAAAATTCTTTAAAAAAAAATTTTTTTGGGGGGAAAAAAAAATTTTTTTTGGGGGGGGTTTTTTGGGGGGAAAAAAAAAATTTTTAAAAAAAAAGGGGGGGGTTTTTTTTAAAAAAACCCCCAAAAAAAATTTTTTTTTTTTTTTTTTTCCCCCCGGGGGAAAATTTAAAAAGGGGGGGAAAAATTTTAAAACCCCAGGGGGTTTTTAAAAGGGGGGAAAAAAAACCCCCAAAAAAAAAAAAAAAATTTTTTTTAAAAAAACCCGGGAAAAATTTTTTTTTTGGGGGGGTTTTTAAAAAAAATTAAAAATTGAAAAGGGGGGGGTTTTTTAAAAAAAAAAGGGTCCAGGCCCCGGAAGGGGGGTTGGAAAAAAAAATTAAATTTTCCCCTTGGGGGGGGGAAAAAAAAAAAACACCGGGGGGCCCCCCAAAAAAAAAAAGCCCCCAAAAGGGGTTTCCCTTTTTTTTAAAAAAAAAGGTTTCCCCGGGGGTTTTAAAAAATTTTTAAAAAAAACCCAAAGGGGGAAAAATTTTTTTTTTAAAAAAAAACCCCCCCCGGGGGGTTTGGTTTTTCCCCCCCTTTTAAAAGGGGCCCCCGGGGGGGTTTTAAAAAAACCTGGGAAAAAAAAAAAAAAAAAAAAAACCCGGGGAAATTTTTTTAAAAAAAGGGGGTTTTTCCCCCCCCCAAAGGGGGGGTTTTGGGGAAAAAGGGAAACCAAACCCCCGCGGGGGGGGTTTTTTTTAAAAAAATTTAAAAACCCCCGGGGGGAAAAAAAGGGGTTTGCGGAAAAAATTTTTAAAAATTTTTTTAAAAAAATTTCCCCCCCGGGGGGGGGGTTTTTTTTAAAAAACCCCCCCCGGGGGGGGTTTAAAAAAATTTTTTTTTTTTCCCAAACCCTTTTTTTTAAAAAAAGGGAAAAAAAAAAAAAGGGGGGGGTTTTTTTTGGGGAAAAAAAACCCTTTAAAAATTTGGGGCCTTAAAATTTTGGGGAAAAAAAAAATTTTTTTGGGGGAAAAAAATTTTTTGGGGAAAAAAAAATTTGTCCGGGAAGGGGGGGGTTTTTTTGGGAAAAAAAAGGGGGTTAAACCCCGGGGAAAAAAAAAAATTTTTTAAAAAATTTTTTTTGGGGGAGAAAGGGGGGGGAAAAAAAATTTTGTTGGGGGGGGGGGAAAAAAAAATTTTTCCCCGGGGAAAAAGGGGGTTTTTAAAAAAATTTTGGTTGGGGGTTTTGGGGAAATTTTTAAAAATTTAAACGTTTGGGGGGTTTTGGGGAAAGGGGTTTTTAAAAAAAAAACGTTTGGGTTTTTTTTTGGGGGTTTTTAAAAAAAAAATTTGCCCCGGGTTTTAAAAAAATTTTTTTAAAAATTTTTTGGGGGGCCCAAGTTTTGGGGAAATTAAAAAAAACCGGGGGGTGGCTAGGGGGGAAAAAAATTAAACCCCCGGGGGTTTTTTTGGGGGGGAAAAAAAAAAAAAAAAAGGGGGGTTTTTTTTGGGGGGTTTTTTAAAAAAATTCCAAAAAAAGGGGGTGGTTAGGGGGAAAAATTTAAAAAAAAATTCCAAAAAAAGGGGGTGGTTAGGGGTTTAAAAAAAACCCCCCGGGTGGGGGGTTTTTTGGGGAAAAAAACCCCCCCCCTTTTTTTTAATTGGGAAATATAAACTGTCCATGAATTCAGCAGTGTGTGTTTTGGGGGTTTTAAAAAACCCCAAGGTTTTTTCCCTTTTTTGGGTTTTTTAAAAAAAAACCCCCCCGGGGGGGGGGGGGGAAAAAAAAAAGTTAAAATTTGGGGGGAAAAAAGGGGAAAAAAAAAACCCAATTTTTTTAAAGGGGGAAAAAAAACCCCAGGGTTAAAGGGGGGCCGTGGGGGAAAAATTAAAATTTTAAAACCCATTTTGGGGTTTTTTTTTTTTTTTGGGTCCAGGCCCCAAAAAGGGGGGGTTGAAATTGGGGGAAATTTTTTGGCCCCACCCCAAAAAAAAAGGGGAAAAAAAAAAATTCCCAAAAGGGGGGGGAAATTTGGGGAAAATTATCCCTTTAAAAAAAAAAAATTTTTTTAAAAAAAATTTTTAAATTAAGGGGGTTTTTTTTAAAAATTTTTTAAAAAAACATTTTTTAAAAATTTTTTAAAAAAGGGGGGAAAAATTTTTTTTTTTGGGGAAAAAAAAACCCGGGAAACCAGGGGGGGTTTTTGGGAAAAAAAAGGGGGGCCCCGGGTTTTTGGGGGGGAAAAAAAACCCGGTTTTAAAAAACCCCCCGGGGGGGGGTTTTCCCAGGGCCCCCCTTTTGGAATTTTAAAAAAACCCCCCCCAGGGTTTAAAACGGGGAAAAAAAAAAAAGGGGGGGAAAAAAAGGGGGTTTTTGGGGGGGGAAAAAATTTTTCCCCCAAACCCCCTTTTAATTTTTGAGGAAAAAAGGTAAAAAAAAAGGGGGTTTTTGGGGGTTTTTAAAAGGAAAAAAAAAGGGGTTTTAAAAAATTTAAAAAAAAAAAATTTGGGCTGGGGAAAAAAGGGAAACAAAGCCAAAACCCGGGGAAAAAATTTTTTTGGGAAAAATTTTAAAAAAATTTTGGGGGGGGGGGGGAAAAAAAAAGGTAAAAAAAAAAATTTTTTAAAAATTAAAAGGAAAAAAAGCCCCCGGGTTTTTGGGAAAAAAAAAAAAATTTTTTTAAAAAAGAGGGAAAAAGAAAAAGGGGAAAAAAAATTTTTTGGGGAAAAAATTTTTTTTTGGGGGGTTTTTTTTAAAATTTTTTTTTGGGGGGTTAAAATTCCCAAAAAAATTTTTTTTTTGGGGGGGGGAAAAAAGGGGGAAAAAAAAATTTTTAAAAAAAAAAAAATTTTTTTAAAAAAAAAATTTTTTAAAAAGGGGGCGCCCTTTTTTTTTAAAAAAAAACCCCCCCAAAAAAAGGGGGTGGAAATTTTTAAAAAAAAAAAAAAAAGGGGGGCGGGTTTTGGGGTTTTTTTCCCCAAAACCCCCCCCCAAAAAGTGGTTTTTTTAAAAAAAAAAATTTGCCCCCCCGGGTGGGATTTTTTTTTGGGGAAAAAAACCCTTAATGGGGGTGGGATTTATTTTGGAAAAAATTTCCTTAAACCCCCCCGGGTGGGATTTTTTTTTGGGGGAAAAAAAATTTTTTTGGGGGTGTGGGGGTTTTAAAAAAAAAACCCAAAAATTTTTTTTTTTTGGGGGGGAAAAAAAAAACCCCCCTTGTGTGCTTGTGAGTTATTGGGGGAAAAAAACCCCCCCAGAAATGTGTTTTTTTTTTTTTGGGAAAAAAAAATTTTTTTTTTTTGGGAAAAAAAAACCCTTAAAAAGGGTTTTTTGGAAAAAAAAAACCCCCCCCAAAAAGTTTTTTGGGGGAAAAAAAAAAAAAAAAACCCCCCCAAAAAGGGGTTTTTTTGGGTTTTTTTAAAAAAAAAGGGGGGGGGTTTTTTAGGGGGAAAAAAAAAAAAGGGGGAAAGTGGTTTTGGGTTTTAAAAAAAAAAGGGGTTGGGGGGGGGGGAAAAAAAAAGGGAAAAAAAAAAATTTGGGGGGGGGGGGGTTTTTTTGGGGAAAAAATTTTTAAAAAGGGGGGGGGGAAAAATTTTAAAAAAAATGTGCGGGGGGGGGGGGTTTTTTTTGGGGAAAAAAAATTGTCCGGGAAAAGGGGGGGGTTTTTTTGGAAAAAAAATTCCCCCTTTTAAGGGGGGGAAAAAAAAATTCCCCCTTTAAAAGGGGGGGAAAATTTTTTTTTTTTTTTAAAAAAGGGGTTTTTTAAAAGGGTAAAAAAGGGGGGGGAAAAAATTTTTCCCCCAAAAAATTAAAAAAAAGGGCATTAAAAACCCCCCCAAAAAAAACCCCTTTTTAAAAAAAAATTCCCCCCCCCAAAAAAGGGGTTTTTGGGGGGTTTGGGACCCCATTTTAAACCCCCCCCCCCCCCCTTTTTTTTTAAATTTTTAAAAAAACCCGGCCCCCCCCAAAAAAACCCCGGGGGGCCCAAAGGGAAAAAATTTCCCCCCCCCCCCCCCTTTTCCCCCAAAAAAAAAAACCCCCAAAAAAAGGGGAAAATTTTTTAAAAAAAAAAACCCCAAAAAAAAAAAAAAAAGGGGGGAAAAAATTTTAAACCCTTTTTTAAAACCCCCCCCAAAAAAAAAATTTTTTTCCCCCCCCCCCAAAAAAAAAAAAAGGGGGGTTTTTTCCCCCCCCCCGGGGGCCCAAAATTTTTTAAAAACCCCCCGGGGAAAAAAAAAAAAAAAACCCCCGGGTTAAAAGGGGGGGGAAAAAAACCCCCCAAAAAAATAAGGTTTACAAAACCAAACCCCCAAAAAAAGGGGGAAAAAAAAAAAATTTGGGGAAAATTTCCCCAAAAATTTAAACCCCCAAAAAACCCGGGGGAAAAAACCCCCAAATTTTTTTGGGGGAAAAATTTTTTAAAAGATTTTTTTAAATTTTCCCTTTTGGGGGGAAAATTTTTTAAAAAAAAAAAAATTTTTTTAAAAAAAAAAAAAATTTTTTTTTTTTGGGGGGCCCTTAAACCCTTAAAAAAAAAAATTTTTAAAATTGGGGGGAAAAAATTTTGGGCCAAAACCCCGGGGGGGAAAGGGTTTTGGGAAATAAAAAAAAGGGATTTTTTTGGGGGGAAAAAATCAAGCCATAGAGTGGGTAATCCATTAAACAAAAAAGGGCCTTAGAGACCTGGCCAAAAGTGTATAGTCATCCCTTTGGCAAAACAAAGTGCCCACAAATTACCACATAGGTGGTAATCCATTAAGTACAGAAGAAGTAATTAGGGACCTGGGGACCCCAGATGATAGCAATCTCTCATTTGACAACCACGTGGCCAAAGTGGTTAGAAAAACATTTTATATAGCCCACCTAATCATGAAGGGATTCACATCTAGATCAGGGGAGGTCATCGTGCCTCTTTACTCATCCCTCATCAGGCCCATAATTGAGTACAATGCCCCTTTTGGGATGTACCTTACCAGACACCTGCAGCAACTGGAAAGACCCAAAAGTACCTCACCAAGAGGATCAAAGGGCTCAAACAGATGCCATATGCTGCCCGGTTAAAGAAACTCCAGCTCTACTCAGTGGCATACTGCCTGTTCAGAGGTGATCTGTGCCTGACGTATAAAGTCATGTCCAACCCAGAATTAATGGACATGCTGCACCTCAGAAAATCCAAATCCCATCAAGCTACGCGCTCGAGAGACTTGAACCTCAGCACTGAAATAAATAGGACATGCTGGAGGGACAGATTCATAACCCAGAGGCTCCCTTCACTCTGGAATAAAATCCCAGTCCAGGTTAGGCAGAGTCCCTCATTGACTCTATTCAAGAGGAATCTTGAATAGTGGATGGGAGATTGTAGGTTTACCCCGGGTATCACTTCTGTGTCACTGTTAGACAGAGGCACAGTATACTAACCTTGAAAAAGGGCATAGCAAAATAAATTTAAAATGGGTGGCGAAAGCCAAACACATTCTGGCTAGGCTTATAAATGCCCTAGGGCAGATAGCCTAGTATGAACCTATGAACCTATGAATGCCAGCAGTGTATGCTAGTGAGTTATTGGAGGAAATATAAACTGTCCATGAATGCCAGCAGTGTGTGCTAGTGAGTTATTGGTGGAAATACAAACTATCCATGAATGCCAGCAGTGTGCGCTAGTGAGTTCTTTATGGAAATACAAAATGTCCATGAACCCAGCAATGTGTGCTAGTGAGTTATTGGAGGAAATATAAACTGTCCGTGAATGCCAACAGTGTGTGCTAGTGAGTTATTGGAGGAAATATAAACTGTCCATGAATGCCAGCAGTGTATGCTAGTGAGCTATTGGTGGAAATACAGACTGTCTATAACCCCAGCAGTGTGTGCTTGTGAGTTATTGGAGGAAATATAAACTGTCCATCAATGTCAGCAGTGTGTGCTAGTGAGTTACTGGTGGAAATACAAACAGTCTATGAATGCCAGCAGTGTGTGCTAGTGGGTTATTGGAGGAAATATAAACTGTCCATGAATGCCAGCAGTGTGTGCTAATGAGTTATTGATGGAAACACAAACTGTCCATGAACCCCAGCAGTGTGTGCTTGCGAGTTATTGGTGGAAACATAAACTGTCCATGAATCCCATCAGTGTGTGCTAGTGAGTAATTGTTGGAAATATAAACTGTCCATGAATGTCAGCAGTGTGTGCTAGGGAGTTATTGGTGGAAATACTAACTGTCCATGAATGCCAGCAGTGTGTGCTAGTGAGTTATTAGTGGAAATACAAACTGTCCATGAACCCCAGCAGTGTGTGCTAGTGAGTTATTGGAAGAAATATAAACCATGCATGAATGTCAGCAGTGTGTGCTAGTGAGTTATTGGTGGAAATACAAACTGTCCATGAACACCAGCAGTGTGTGCTATTGAGTTATTGGAAGAAATATAAACTGTCCATGAACCTCAGCAGTGTGTGCGGCGATTGGAGGAAATATAAACTGTCCATGAATGCCAGCAGTGTGTGCTAGTGAGTTATTGGAGGAAATATAAACTGTCCATGAATGCCAGCAGTGTGTGCTAGTGAGTTATTAGAGGAAATATAAACTGTCCATGAATGCCAGCAGTGTGTGCTAGTGAGTTATTAGAGGAAATATAAACTGTCCATGAATGCCAGCAGTGTGTGTGTGCTAGTGAGTTATTGGTGGAAATACAAACTGTCCATGAACCCCAGCAGTGTGTGCTTGTGAGTTATTGAGGGCAATACAAACTGTCCATGTACCCCAGCAATGTGTACTAGTGAGTTATTAGTGGAAATATAAACTGTCCACGAATGCCAGCAGTGTGTGCTAGTGAGTTATTGGGAAGAAATTATAAACTGTCCATGAATGACAGCAGTCTGTGCAAGTGAGTTACTGGTGGAAATACAAACTGTCTAGAATTCCAGCAGTGTGTGCTAGTGAGTTATTGGAGGAAATATAAACTGTCCATGAATGCCAGCAGTGTGTGCTATTGAGTTATTGGTGGAAATACAAACTGTCCATGAATGCCAGCAGTGTGTGCTAGTGAGTTCTTGATGGAAATACAAAATGTCCATGAACCCAGCAGTGTGTGCTAGTGAGTAATTGGAGGAAATATAAACTGTCAGTGAATGCCAACAGTGTGTGCTAGTGAGTTATTGGAGGAAATACAGACTGTCTATGAACCCCAGCAATGTGTGCTTGTGAGTTATTGGAGGACATATAAACTGTCCATCAATGTCAGCAGTGTGTGCTAGTGAGTTACTGGTGGAAATACAAACAGTCTATGAATGCCAGCAGTGTGTGCTAGTGGGTTATTGGAGGAAATATAAACTGTCCATGAATGCCAGCAGTGTGTGCTAGTGAGTTATTGATGGAAACATAAACTGTCCATGAACCCCAGCAGTGTGTGCTTGCGAGTTATTGGTGGAAACATAAACTGTCCATGAATCCCAGCAGTGTGTGCTAGTGAGTTATTGTTGGAAATATAAACTGTCCATGAATGTCAGCAGTGTGTGCTAGAGAGTTATTGGTGGAAATACTAACTGTCCATGAATGCCAGCAGTGTGTGCTAGTGAGTTATTAGTGGAACTACAAATTGTCCATGAACCCCAGCAGTGTGTGCTAGTGAGTTATTGGAAGAAATATAAACTGTGCATGAATGTCAGCAGTGTGTGCTAGTGAGTTATTGGTGGAAATACAAACTGTCCATGAACCCCAGCTCTGTGTGCTTGTGAGTTATTATACGAAATACAAACTGTCATGTACCCCAGCAGTGTGTACTAGTGAGTTATTAGTGGAAATATAAACTGTCCATGAATGCCAGCAGTGTGTGCTAGTGAGTTATTGGAGGAAATATAAACTGTCCAGGAATGCCATCAGTGTGTGCTAGTGAGTTATTAGTGGAAATACAAACTGTCCATGAACCCTAGCAGTGTGTGCTAGTGAGTTATTAGTGGAAATACAAACTGTCCATGAATGCCAGCAGTGTATGTGTGCTAGTGAGTTATTGGAGGAAATATAAACTGTCCATGAATGCCAGCAGTGTGTGTGCTAGTGAGTTGAATGCCAGCAGTGTGTGCTAGTGAGTTATTGGTGGAAATACAGACTGTCCATGAACCCCAGCAGTGCGTGCTAATGAGTTATTGGAGGAAATATAAACTGTCCATGAATGCCAGCAGTGTGTGCTAGTGAGTTATTGATGGAAACACAAACTGTCCATGATCCCCAGCAGTGTGTGCTTGTCAGTTATTGGTGGAAATATAAACTGTCCATGAATGTCAGCAGTGTGTGCTAGTGAGTTATTGGTACTAAAGGTTCATAGGTTAGTACTAAGCTAACTGCCCTTGCGAGCCATTTTAAGCCTAGCCAATTATCCCTTGTGAGACTCAAACCCTGCCACCCACCTAAACCTGCAATGGAAATACTAACTGTCCATGTACCCCAGCAGTGTGTGCTAGTGAGTTATTGGAAGAAATATAAACTGTCCATGAATGTCAGCAGTGTGTGCTAGTGAGTTATTGGTGGAAATACAAACTGTCCATGAACCCCAGCTCTGTGTGCTTGTGAGTTATTGAGGGAAATACAAACTGTCCATGTACCCCAGCAGTGTGTACTAGTGAGTTATTAGTCGAAATATAAACTGTCCACGAATGATAGCAGTGTGTGCTAGTGAGTGATTAGAGGAAATATAAACTGTCCATGAATGCCAGCAGTGTGTGTGTGCTAGTGAGTTATTGGTGGAAATACAAACTGTACATGAATGCCAGCATTGTGTGCTAGTAAGTTATTGCAGGAAATATAAACTGTCCATGTACCCCAGCAGTGTGTACTAGTGAGTTATTGCAGGAAATATAAACTGTCCATGAATGCCAGCAGTGTGTGCTAGTGAGTTATTGGAGGAAATATAAACTGTCCATGAATGCCAGCAGTGTGTGCTATTGAGTTATTGGTGGAAATACAAACTGTCCATGAATGCCAGCAGTGTGTGTGTGCTAGTGAGTTATTGGTGGAAATACAAACTGTCCATGAACCCCAGCAGTGTGTGCTTGTGAGTTATTGAGGGCAATACAAACTGTCCATGTACCCCAGCAATGTGTACTAGTGAGTTATTAGTGGAAATATAAACTGTCCACGAATGCCAGCAGTGTGTGCTAGTGAGTTATTGGGAAGAAATTATAAACTGTCCATGAATGACAGCAGTCTGTGCAAGTGAGTTACTGGTGGAAATACAAACTGTCTATGAATGCCAGCAGTGTGTGCTAGTGAGTTATTGGAGGAAATATAAACTGTCCATGAATGCCAGCAGTGTGTGCTATTGAGTTATTGGTGGAAATACAAACTGTCCATGAATGCCAGCAGTGTGTGCTAGTGAGTTCTTGATGGAAATACAAAATGTCCATGAACCCAGCAGTGTGTGCTAGTGAGTTATTGGAGGAAATATAAACTGTCCGTGAATGCCAGCAGTGTGTGCTAGTGAGTTATTGGTGGAAATACAGACTGTCTATGAACCCCAGCAGTGTGTGCTTGTGAGTTATTGGAGGAAATTTAAACTGTCCATCAATGTCAGCAGTGTGTGCTAGTGAGTTACTGGTGGAAATACAAACAGACTATGAATGCCAGCAGTGTGTGCTAGTGGGTTATTGGAGGAAATATAAACTGCCCATGAATGCCAGCAGTGTGTGCTAGTGAGTTATTGATGGAAACAAAAACTGTCCATGAACCCCAGCATTGTGTGCTTGCGCGTTATTGGTGGAAACATAAACTGTCCATGAATCCCAGCAGTGTGTGCTAGTGAGTTATTGTTGGAAATATAAACTGTCCATGAATGTCAGCAGTGTGTGCTAGAGAGTTATTGGTGGAAATACTAACTGTCCATGAATGCCAGCAGTGTGTGCTAGTGAGTTATTAGTGGAAATACAAATTGTCCATGAACCCCAGCAGTGTGTGCTAGTGAGTTATTGGAAGAAATATAAACTGTGCATGAATGTCAGCAGTGTGTGCTAGTGAGTTATTGGTGGAAATACAAACTGTCCATGAACCCCAGCTCTGTGTGCTTGTGAGTTATTGAGGGAAATACAAACTGTCATGTACCCCAGCAGTGTGTACTAGTGAGTTATTAGTGGAAATATAAACTGTCCATGAATGCCAGCAGTGTGTGCTAGTGAGTTATTGGAGGAAATATAAACTGTCCAGGAATGCCATCAGTGTGTGCTAGTGAGTTATTAGTGGAAATACAAACTGTCCATGAACCCTAGCAGTGTGTGCTAGTGAGTTATTAGTGGAAATACAAACTGTCCATGAATGCCAGCAGTGTATGTGTGCTAGTGAGTTATTGGAGGAAATATAAACTGTCCATGAATGCCAGCAGTGTGTGTGCTAGTGAGTTGAATGCCAGCAGTGTGTGCTAGTGAGTTATTGGTGGAAATACAGACTGTCCATGAACCCCAGCAGTGCGTGCTAATGAGTTATTGGAGGAAATATAAACTGTCCATGAATGCCAGCAGTGTGTGCTAGTGAGTTATTGATGGAAACACAAACTGTCCATGAACCCCAGCAGTGTGTGCTTGTGAGTTATTGGTGGAAATATAAACTATCCACGAATCCCAGCAGTGTGTGCTAGTGAGTTATTGGTGGAAATATAAACTGTCCATGAATGTCAGCAGTGTGTGCTAGTGAGTTATTGGTACTAAAGGTTCATAGGTTAGTACTAAGCTAACTGCCCTTGCGAGCCATTTTAAGCCTAGCCAATTATCCCTTGTGAGACTCAAACCCTGCCACCCACCTAAACCTGCAATGGAAATACAAACTGTCCATGAACCCCAGCAGTGTGTGCTAGTGAGTTATTGAAAGAAATATAAACTGTCCATGAATGTCAGCAGTGTGTGCTAGTGAGTTATTGGTGGAAATACAAACTGTCCATGAACCCCAGCTCTGTGTGCTTGTGAGTTATTGAGGGAAATACAAACTGTCCATGTACCCCAGCAGTGTGTACTAGTGAGTTATTAGTGGAAATATAAACTGTCCACGAATGACAGCAGTGTGTGCTAGTGAGTTATTAGAGGAAATATAAACTGTCCATGAATGCTAGCAGTGTGTGTGTGCTAGTGAGTTATTAGTGGAAATACAAACTGTCCATGAATGCCAGCAGTGTGTGCTAGTAAGTTATTGCAGGAAATACAAACTGTCCATGTACCCCAGCAGTGTGTACTAGTGAGTTATTAGTGGAAATATAAACTGTCCACGAATGACAGCAGTGTGTGCTAGTGAGTTATTAGTGAAATACAAACAGTCCATGAACCCTAGCAGTGTGTGCTAGTGAGTTATTAGTGGAAATACAAACTGTCCATGAATGCCAGCAGTGTATGTGTGCTAGTGAGTTATTGGAGGAAATATAAACTGTCCATGAATGCCAGCAGTGTGTTCTAGTAAGTTATTGCAGGAAATATAAACTGTCCATGAATGCCAGCAGTGTGTGCTAGTGAGTTATTAGTGGAAATACAAACTGTCCATGAACCCCAGCAGTGTGTGCTAGTGAGTTATTGGAAGAAATATAAACTGTGCATGAATGTCAGCAGTGTGTGCTAGTGAGTTATTGGTGGAAATACAAACTGTCCATGAACACCAGCAGTGTGTGCTATTGAGTTATTGGAAGAAATATAAACTGTCCATGAACCTCAGCAGTGTGTGCAGCGATTGGAGGAAATATAAACTGTCCATGAATGCCAGCAGTGTGTGCTAGTGAGTTATTGGTGGAAATACAAACTGTCAATGAATGGCAGCAGTGTGTGCTAGTGAGTTATTAGAGGAAATATAAACTGTCCATGAATGCCAGCAGTGTGTGTGCTAGTGAGTTATTGGTGGAAATACAAACTGTCCATGAATGCCAGCAGTGTGTGCTAGTGAGTTATTGGTGGAAATATAAACTGTCCATGAACCCCAGCAGTATGTGCTAGTGAGTTATTGGTGGAAATAAAAACTGTCCATGAACCCCAGCAGTGTGTGCTAGTGAGTTATTAGTGGAAATATAAACTGTCCAAGAATGCCAGCAGTGTGTGCTAGTGAGTTATTTGGAAGAAAATATAAACTGTCCATGAATGACAGCAGTCTGTGCTAGTGAGTTACTGGTGGAAATACAAACTGTCTATGAATGCCAGCAGTGTGTGCTAGTGAGTTATTGGAGGAAATATAAACTGTCCATGAATGCCAGCAGTGTGTGCTAGTGAGTTATTGGTGGAAATGCAAACTATCCATGAATGCCAGCAGTGTGTGCTAGTGAGTTCTTGATGGAAATACAAAATGTCCATGAACCCAGCAGTGTGTGCTAGTGAGTTATTGGAGGAAATATAAACTGTCCGTGAATGCCAACAGTGTGTGCTAGTGAGTTATTGAAGGAAATATAAATTGTCCATGAATGGCAGCAATGTATGCTAGTGAGTTATTGGTGGAAATACAGACTGTCTATGAACCCCAGCAGTGTGTGCTTGTGAGTTATTGGAGGAAATATAAACTGTCCATCAATGTCAGCAGTGTGTGCTAGTGAGTTACTGGTGGAAATACAAACAGTCTATGAATGCCAGCAGTGTGTGCTAGTGGGTTATTGGAGGAAATATAAACCTGTCCATGAATGCCAGCAGTGTGTGCTAGTGAGTTATTGATGGAAACACAAACTGTCCATGAACTCCAGCAGTGTGTGCTTGCGAGTTATTGCTGGAAACATAAACTGTCCATGAATCCCAGCAGTGTGTGCTAGTGAGTTATTGTTGGAAATATAAACTGCCCATGAATGTCAGCAGTGTGTGCTACGGAGTTATTGGTGGAAATACTAACTGTCCATGAATGCCAGCAGTGTGTGCTAGTGAGTTATTGGAAGAAATATAAACTGTGCATGAATGTCAGCAGTGTGTGCTAGTGAGTTATTGGTGGAAACACAAACTGTCCATGAACCCCAGCTCTGTGTGCTTGTGAGTTATTGAGGGAAATACAAACTGTCCACGTACCCCAGCAGTGTGTACTAGTGAGTTATTAGTGGAAATATAAACTGTCCATGAATGCCAGCAGTGTGTGCTAGTGAGTTATTGGAGGAAATATAAACTGTCCAGGAATGCCAGCTGTGTGTGCTAGTGAGTTATTAGTGGAAATACAAACTATCCATGAACCCTAGCAGTGTGTGCTAGTGAGTTATTAGTGGAAATACAAATTGTCCATGAATGCCAGCAGTGTATGTGTGCTAGTGAGTTATTGGAGGAAATATAAACTGTCCATGAATGCCAGCAGTGTCTGCTAGTAAGTTATTGCAGGAAATATAAACTGTCCATGAATGCCAGCAGTGTGTGTGCTAGTGAGTTGAATGCCAGCAGTGTGTGCTAGTGAGTTATTGGTGGAAATACAGACTGTCCATGAACCCCAGCAGTGCGTGCTAATGAGTTATTGGAGGAAATATAAACTGTCCATGAATGCCAGCAGTGTGTGCTAGTGAGTTATTGATGGAAACACAAACTGTCCATGAACCCCAGCAGTGTGTGCTTGTGAGTTATTGGTGGAAATATAAACTATCCACGAATCCCAGCAGTGTGTGCTAGTGAGTTATTGGTGGAAATATAAACTGTCCATGAATGTCAGCAGTGTGTGCTAGTGAGTTATTGGTAGAAATACTAACTGTCCATGAATGCCAGCAGTGTGTGCTAGTGAGTTATTAGTGGAAATACAAACTGTCCATGAACCCCAGCAGTGTGTGCTAGTGAGTTATTGGAAGAAATATAAACTGTCCATGAATGTCAGCAGTGTATGCTAGTGAGTTATTCATGGAAATACAAACTGTCCATGAACCCCAGCAGTGTGTGCTATTGAGTTATTGGTGGAAATACAAACTGTCCATGAACCCCAGCTCTGTGTGCTTGTGAGTTATTGAGGGAAATACAAACTGTCCATGTACCCCAGCAGTGTGTACTAGTGAGTAATTAGTGGAAATATAAACTGTCCATGAATGCCAGCAGTGTGTGCTAGTGAGTTACTGGAGGAAATATAAACTGTCCAGGAATGCCAGCAGTGTGTGCTAGTGAGTTATTAGTGGAAATACAAACTGTCCATGAACCCTAGCAGTGTGTGCTAGTGAGTTATTAGTGGAAATACAAACTGTCCATGAATGCCAGCAGTGTATGTGTGCTACTGAGTTATTGGAGGAAATATAAACTGTCCATGAATGCCAGCAGTGTGTGCTAGTAAGTTATTGCAGGAAATATAAACTGTCCATGAATGCTAGCAGTGTGTGCTAGTGTTATTGGTGGAAATAAAAACTGTCCATGAATGCAGCAGTGTGTGCTACTGAGTTATAGATGGAAATACAAACTGTCCATGAACTCAGCAATGTGTGCTGGTGAGTTACTGGAGGAAATATAAACTGTCCGTGAATGCCAGCAGTGTGCTTGTGAGTTATTGGAGGAAATATAAACTGCCCATGAAGGCCAGCAGTGTGTGCTAGTGAGTTATTGGTGGAGATACAGACTGGCCATGAACCCTGGTAGTGTGCACTAGTGGGTTATTGGAGGAAATATAAACTGTCCATGAATGCCAGCAGTGTGTGCTAGTGAGTTACTGGTGGAAATACAAACTGTCCATGACCCCCAGCAGTGTGTGCTATTTTCATGGAAATACAAACTGTCCATGAACCCCAGCAGTGTGTGCAAGTGAGTTATTGAAGGAAATATATACTGTCCATGAATGCCAGCAGTGTGTGTTACTGAGTTATTGGTGGAAATACAAACTATCCATGAATGCCAGCAGTGTGTGCTAGTGAGTTATTGGTGGAAATATAAACTGTCCTTGAATCCAGCAGTGTGTGCTAGTGAGTTATTGGAGGAAATATAAACTGTACGTGAATGCCAGCAGTGTGTGCTAGTGAGTTATTGGTGGAAATACAAACTGTCCATGAATGCCAGCAGTGTGTGCTCGTGAGTTTTTGATGGAAATACAAACTGTCCATGAACCCAGCAGTGTGTGCTAGTGAGTTATTCGAGTAAATATAAACTGTCCGTGAGTGCCAGCAGTGTGTGCTAGTGAGTTATTGGAGGAAATATAAACTGTCCATGAATGCCAGCAGTGTGTGCTAGTGAGTTATTGGTGGAAATACAAACTGTCCATGAAACCAAGCACTGTGTGCTATTGAGTTGTTGGCGGAAATACAAACTGTCCATGAACCCTAGCAGTGTGTGCTAGTGAGTTATTAGTGGAAATACAAACTGTAATGAATGCCAGCAGTGTATGTGTGCTAGTGAGTTATTGGAGGAAATATAAACTGTCCATGAATGCCAGCAGTGTGTGCTAGTAAGTTATTGCAGGAAATATAAACTGTCCATGAATGCCAGCAGTGTGTGCTAGTGAGTTATTGGTGGAAATACAAACTGTCCATGAATGCCAGCAGTGTGTTCTAGTGAGTTATTAGTGGAAATACAAGCTGTAATGAATGCCAGCAGTGTATGTGTGCTAGTGAGTTATTGGAGGAAATATAAAATGTCCATGAATGCCAGCAGTGTGTGCTAGTGAGTTATTGGTGGAAATACAGACTGTCCATGAAACCCAGTATTGTGTGCTAGTGAGTTATTGGAGGAAATATAAACTGTCCATGAATGCCAGCAGTGTGTGCTAGTGAGTTACTGGTGGAAATACAAACTGCCTATGAATGCCAGCAGTGTGTGCTAGTAAGTTATTGGAGGAAATATACACTGTCCATGAACCCCAGCAGTGTGTGCTATTGAGTTATTCGTAGAAATACAAACTGTCCATGAACCCCACCAGTGTGTGCTAGTGAGTTATTGAAGGAAATATAAACTGTCCATGAATGTCAGCAGTGTGTGCTAGTGAGTTATTGCTAGAAATACTAACTGTCCATGAATGCCAGCAGTGTGTGCTAGTGAGTTATTAGTGGAAATACAAACTGTCCATGAACCCCAGCAGTGTGTGCTAGTGAGTTATTGGAAGAAATATAAACTGTCCATGAATGTCAGCAGTGTATGCTAGTGAGTTATTCGTGGAAATACAAACTGTCCATGAACCCCAGCAGTGTGTGCTATTGAGTTATTGGTGGAAATACAAACTGTCCATGAACCCCAGCTCTGTGTGCTTGTGAGTTATTGAGGGAAATACAAACTGTCCATGTACCCCAGCAGTGTGTACTAGTGAGTTATTAGTGGAAATATAAACTGTCCATGAATGCCAGCAGTGTGTGCTAGTGAGTTACTGGAGGAAATATAAACTGTCCAGGAATGCCAGCAGTGTGTGCTAGTGAGTTATTAGTGGTAATACAAACTGTCCATGAACCCTAGCAGTGTGTGCTAGTGAGTTATTAGTGGAAATACAAACTGTCCATGGATGCCAGCAGTGTATGTGTGCTAGTGAGTTATTGGAGGAAATATAAACTGTCCATGAATGCCAGCAGTGTGTGCTAGTAAGTTATTGCAGGAAATATAAACTGTCCATGAATGCCAGCAGTGTGTGCTGGTGTTATTGGTGGAAATAAAAACTGTCCATGAATGCAGCAGTGTGTGCTACTGAGTTATAGATGGAATCACAAACTGTCCATGAACTCAGCAGTGTGTGCTAGTGAGTTACTGGAGGAAATATAAACTGTCCGTGAATGCCAGCAGTGTGCTTGTGAGTTATTGGAGGAAATATAAACTGCCCATGAAGGCCAGCAGTGTGTGCTAGTGAGTTACTGGTGGAGATACAGACTGTCCATGAACCCTTGTAGTGTGTGCTAGTGAGTTATTGGAGGAAATATAAACTGTCCATGAATGCCAGCAGTGTGTGCTAGTGAGTTACTGGTGGAAATACAAACTGTCTATGAATGGCAGCAGTGTGTGCTAGTGAGTTATTGGAGGAAATATAAACTGTCCATGAACCCCAGCAGTGTGTGCTATTGAGTTATTCATGGAAATACAAACTGTCTATGAATGCCAGCAGTGTGTGTTACTGAGTTATTGGTGGAAATACAAAGTATCCATGAATGCCAGCAGTGTGTGCTAGTGAGTTATTGGTGGAAATATAAACTGTCCTTGAACCCAGCAGTGTGTACTAGTGAGTTATTGGAGGAAATATAAACTGTACATGAATGCCAGCAGTGTGTGCTAGTGAGTTATTGATGGAAATACAAACTGTCCATGAACCCCAGCAGTGTGTGCTTGTGAGTTATTGGTGGAAGTATAAACTGTCCAAGAACCCCAGCAGTGTGTGCTAGTGAGTTATTGGTGGAAATATAAACTGTCCATGAATGCCAGCAGTGTGTGCTAGTGAGTTATTGGTGGAAATACTAACTGTCCATGAATGCGAGCAGTGTGTGCAAGTGAGTTATTAGTGGAAATACAAACTGTCCATGAACCCCAGCAGTGTGTGCTAGTGAGTTATTGGAGGAAATATAAACTGTCCATGAATGCCGGCAGTGTGTGCTAGTGAGTTATTGGTAGAAATACAAACTGTCCAAACAAAAATGCCAAGAGGTCCAGCAAGACAAACAACGTTCTCAGTAGAAAAACCACTTTAATGTGAAGAGCAAAGCTTTTGGATAAAATCCTTTATCAATACTGAAAATACAAATGCAAATGCAGAGTATATATAGGTCTAAAAAAGTCATATGACCGGCAGCCAAGAAGTCACATGACTCAACCATTAAAGCAAAACATGTAAAAATAAATAAATATGCAAAGCTAAAAAATGCAACAGCATAATGCATATATGAAACCAGAAAACATTTAAAAAAAGCAAGAGTGTATATTTTTAAAAAAAGCATACTTTTATACCTAAAAATCAAATGTACAATCATATACATAAAGAGAAAATCTCATAATCTAGATCTACTCATTCTAACCAAAATAGGTTTAAGGCTGACAGTACTATTCAGACCAGGGGGTGAGTCACCCATCAATCTAATTATCCAGTTATATTCTTTAATTTCTAATTTGTTATTGATATCACCACCTCTGGGTTAGGGTGAAACATGGTCTATAGCTTTAAATTTAAATACATGCTGTTCACCAAAACATAGCCTGTGTTTATATAAAGCATTAGTGTCAACACATCTTGGATTTCAGACTTGTGTTCTGTGATCCTATCTTTAAGTTCTGGCGTGGTTTTACCCACATAGAAAGAGTTGCATAATACACAGGTAGCGAGGTAAACCACGTGGGTGGTAACACAAGTAGCAGTTACGTTGAACCTAAACAGCCTCTTACTGACTGGGTGTTCAAAGATACCTAAATGTTCATCATCAATGTCATCACAGCACGAGCAATTATAACATTTTCGTGTACCCATAGTGCTGGGTGGATGTGTTGTGATATTTGTAGGAAAATCTTTGTAACAGAGGACACTCTTGAGGGTTCTCATGTTACGATATGCAAAAATGGGACATTGCCCAGCATTGCTTTTAGCTCTTCAGATGCCATCAAGATTAGCCAATTCTTATGGATAATACGTTTAATACATGGTGTCTTTGTACTAAGCGAAGTAACGTATCTTACTTTCATCTCATTCTGGATGGACACATTGGGCAAGCCAACAGCTTGTATTTCTATGGTGTCATTTGACATAACAGGGGCCACCCTCGACTTTCTTTCCTCTAGCACATTTAGTTTCTCATTATTTAAGATGGTAGCATCATAACCACTGTTAGTGAAATCAGCTATCATCTCATTCAACTGTTCAGAGAAGCTAGGATCTTCCGTGTTAAACCTACTGGCTCTATAAAATTGAGACCTGACAGTACCTCTAAAACATGTGGCATGCATACTACTTGCATGAGTGTACCTTCCTGCACAGACTTCCTTTCTATGGAGGCTTGTTCTAAGTGTACCACCATCAAGACTCAAGTTGATATCCAGAAAATTAATAGTGATTTCAGATGAACACATTTTGAACTTCAAAAGATGAAATTGAATTGATGTACAGCATAAAATCATTCAAATCCTGTAACGTGCCCCAAATCAAAAACAGTCGTCCACAAATCGTTGAAAGAACTTTACATTATCTTTATATGGATTCAAACCACTAAATAAATGTTTCCTTTCCCACTGGTATAAAACTAGGTTGGCATAAGTATTGGCTACGAAGTGCCCATAGCCACACCTGTGAGCTGAAGATACAAGGATTCATTAAAAGGAAAACATTATTTCTCAACACCACATCCATGAGAGTACATATTTTTCAATTTTGTGGAAGTTGGGATCAGGACATGAGATTAAGAATTCCCTCAACAAATCCAGGCCAATATCAGTTGGAATGACAGTAAACAAAGATACTATGTCTAGGGTTAGCAGAAGGTATCTTCTTAGATGTAGAGACACCTTCTCTATGGTATACCATTGCTTAAGCTTCTGAACAAAATCAATGGTGTCACGTAAGATAGAGTCACATTGACTAAGATATGGTTGAAGTTGATCATGCAAATAAACTGAAAGCGGCTCTGTTACCCAACCAGCACCTGAAACAATTGGCCTCATTGGTGGATCAGTGAGGATTTGTGGATCTTAGGAATACCATATAACTGTGGGGTGATTGGGCGCAGTGCGGTCAAATAATTGAATAGATCTAAGTCTATGTCACCTTGGATCTGTAGGTCATAAATCACCATATTCACGTATGAGATACATTTCTTAACATCCAAAGGGGTGATTTCCTTAAATGCAGTGTCATCACTAAGTAAACTAGACATAGCCAAAAATATTTGTCTCTATTCATAAGCACAACTGCACCCCTTATCAGCGTGCTTAATGACAATATTTATATTTGATTGCAAGTCTCTGTATGCTTGAAACTCTTCATAGCTAAGGTTAAAACATTTTCTATCATTATATTTCTTATTATTTATATCAAACATTTGTCTCATTTCTGCTTCACATACATCATGGGGCGCTTTAACAACAGGTACATTGACAGGGATGTATGTACTAAGGCGTTTGCAGCCTTGAGTCAACATCTGTGTATTGCCAAATAACAGTTTTAGATTTAACAGTCTCGTGAACCTTTTCAGATCTGTCAGTGTCGAAACTAAATCATCTGCACATGTGGGGATGAAGTTCAAGCCCTTAGAGAGAACAGAATAGTGTGTCTCGTGTAAAATGAAATCTGACAAGTTTAACGTACCTCTGTAAACTTGCGGCTCATCTTGCCTGAGCCTAAAGGGCTATCCAGTTTTCTTTTGTTCATTCTATTTGGTGTTTCATTCCGTGTATTCGATGAATCTCTCGTGTTAGTTACACGCTCTCTAACCGCTTCTGGATGGTCCAGACTGAAGCGTTTATTGGAAAAGTTTATTTTAGTCTGCTGCATCTGCGGCGTTTTTTTGTATGCATATGTATTCCCAGTAGTAGCACTAGCATGTCTGCCATCTGTGAGGCTCTCAGAAGAGCCAGCAACGCCTCCTGTTGACGTTGAGGACGTAGTGCGGACAGAACCATCAGCTCCGTGTACCAAGGGGGTAGTTGACTTTAATTCCGAGTCATTCTGAGTTAACTGAACACTACTCGACCCAAAATCATCAAGGGAGTCCAAGCCATCATCACGAACATGCACAGGGACAGTTACATCAGTTTTTCTGTATTTATGACTGTTGTCTCTAGGCCAAGAGAAAATGTTACTTCTTGTGAAATCATTTACATCTCGGAGAAGCTTACGCTTTTTGGTAGCTTCCATCCTTGAATCAAGTAACTGCATTTTTTCCACCATGCGCTCATAATTACTTGATAGGCTCGTAAATGCAGGCATATTAACTAAGTCATTCTCCATTGACATAATCTCCTTCTTGAGATCATCTTCAATAGTCTGGAAGAAATCATTCATCAAATGCATGTAGTCTATTCCTAGTTTAATGTTTAGCTGTTGCCATTTCTTAAGTAACTCAGGGTAAGTGTTCCCATAAGAGGGCATTTTCAGGATTCTCAACCCTCTGGGAACAATACCTTTGTTAATATAAGCAATGAATTTGGCAATACACAGATGTTGACTCAAGGCTGCAAACGCCTTAGTACATACATCCCTGTCAATGTACCTGTTGTTAAAGCGTTCCATGATGTATGTGAAGCAGAAATGAGACAAATGTTTGATATAAATAATAAGAAATATAATGATAGAAAATGTTTTAACCTTAGCTATGAAGAGTTTCAAGCATACAGAGACTTGCAATCAAATATAAATATTGTCATTAAGCAAGCTGATAAGGGGGGTGCAGTTGTGCTTATGAATAGAGACAAATATTTTTTGGCTATGTCTAGTTTACTTAGTGATGACACTGCATTTAAGGAAATCACCCCTTTGGATGTTAAGAAATGTATCTCATACGTGAATATGGTGATTTATGACCTACAGATCCAAGGTGACATAGACTTAGATCTATTCAATTATTTGACCGTACCGTGCCCAATCACCCCACAGTTATATGGTATTCCTAAGATCCACAAATCCCTCACTGATCCACCAATGAGGCCAATTGTTTCAGGTGCTGGTTGGGTAACAGAGCCGCTTTCAGTTTATTTGCATGATCAACTTCAACCATATCTTAGTCAATGTGACTCTATCTTACGTGACACCATTGATTTTGTTCAGAAGCTTAAGCAATGGTATACCATAGAGAAGGTGTCTCTACATCTAAGAAGATACCTTTTGGTAACCCTAGACATAGTATCTTTGTTTACTGTCATTCCAACTGATATTGGCCTGGATTTGTTGAGGGAATTCTTAGTCTCATGTCCTGATCCCAACTTCCACAAAATAGAAAAATATGTACTCTCATGGATGTGGTGTTGAGAAATAATGTTTTCCTTTTAATGAATCCTTGTATCTTCAGCTCACAGGTGTGGCTATGGGCACTTGGTAGCCAATACTTATGCCAACCTAGTTTTATACCAGTGGGAAAGGAAACATTTATTTAGTGGTTTGAATCCATATAAAGATAATGTAAAGTTCTTTCAACGATTTGTGGACGACTGTTTTTGATTTGGGGGCACGTTACAGGATTTGAATGATTTTATGCTGTACATCAATTCAATTTCATCTTTTGAAGTTCAAAATGTGTTCATCTGAAATCACTATTAATTTTCTGGATATCAACTTGAGTCTTGATGGTGGTACACTTAGAACAAGCCTCCATAGAAAGGAAGTCTGTGCAGGAAGGTACACTCATGCAAGTAGTATGCATCGCCACATGTTTTTAGAGGTACTGTCAGGTCTCAATTTTATAGAGCCAGTAGGTTTAACACGGAAGATCCTAGCTTCTCTGAACAGTTGAATGAGATGATAGCTGATTTCACTAACAGTGGTTATGATGCTACCATCTTAAATAATGAGAAACTAAATGTGCTAGAGGAAAGAAAGTCGAGGGTGGCCCTGTTATGTCAAATGACACCATAGAAATACAAGCTGTTGGCTTGCCCAATGTGTCCATCCAGAATGAGATGAAAGTAAGATCGTTACTTCGTTTAGTACAAAGACACCATGTATTAAACGTATTATCCATAAGAATTGGCTAATCTTGATGGCATCTGAAGAGCTAAAAGCAATGCTGGGCAATGTCCCATTTTTGCATATCGTAACATGAGAACCCTCAAGAGTGTCCTCTGTTACAAAGATTTTCCTACAAATATCACAACACATCCACCCAGCACTATGGGTACACGAAAATGTTATAATTGCTCGTGCTGTGATGACATTGATGATGAACATTTAGGTATCTTTGAACACCCAGTCAGTAAGAGGCTGTTTAGGTTCAACGTAACTGCTACTTGTGTTACCACCCACGTGGTTTACCTCGCTACCTGTGTATTATGCAACTCTTTCTATGTGGGTAAAACCACGCGTAAACTTAAAGATAGGATCACAGAACACAAGTCTGAAATCCGAAGATGTGTTGACACTAATGCTTTATATAAACACAGGCTATGTTTTGGTGAACAGCATGTATTTAAATTTAAAGCTATAGACCATGTTTCACCCTCACCCAGAGGTGGTGATATCAATAACAAATTAGAAATTAAAGAATATAACTGGATAATTAGATTGATGGGTGACTCACCCCCTGGTCTGAATAGTACTGTCAGCCTTAAACCTATTTTGGTTAGAATGAGTAGATCTAGATTATGAGATTTTCTCTTTATGTATATGATTGTACATTTGATTTTTAGGTATAAAAGTATGCTTTTTAAAAATATACACTCTTGCTTTTTTTAAATGTTTTCTGGTTTCATATATGCATTATGCTGTTGCATTTTTTAGCTTTGCATATTTATTTATTTTTACATGTTTTGCTTTAATGGTTGAGTCATGTGACTTCTTGGCTGCCGGTCATATGACTTTTTTAGACCTATATATACTCTGCATTTGCATTTGTATTTTCAGTATTGATAAAGGATTTTATCCGAAGCTTTGCTCTTCACATTAAAGTGGTTTTTCTACTGAGAACGTTGTTTGTCTTGCTGGACCTCTTGGCATTTTTGTTTGGACATTTTCTTCTGCCATTTCAGAAGATTTGCTACTTTCAAGGTCTTTTTGTTGGCAGCCTTTTTGCTTCTCTATGGCAAATTCAATGACTTCCATTAAATCTCTGATTAACATTGAAGTTAATCCTCTGCTAACTGTTGTTGAAAATACCAGTAGCTTATCCATGGATGTACCTGCACCTGCCCAGGATGTAATTTTGGATTTTAACAAATCCTTGCAATTATTGGAGAGGAAAACAAGTTTGTTTAAGCGGCTGCAATGGCAGCGCTTTAGCTTCATTGCTTATATTAACAAAGGTATTGTTCCCAGAGGGTTGAGAATCCTGAAAATGCCCTCTTATGGGAACACTTACCCTGAGTTACTTAAGAAATGGCAACAGCTAAACATTAAACTAGGAATAGACTACATGCATTTGATGAATGATTTCTTCCAGACTATTGAAGATGATCTCAAGAAGGAGATTATGTCAATGGAGAATGACTTAGTTAATATGCCTGCATTTACGAGCCTATCAAGTAATTATGAGCGCATGGTGGAAAAAATGCAGTTACTTGATTCAAGGATGGAAGCTACCAAAAAGCGTAAGCTTCTCCGAGATGTAAATGATTTCACAAGAAGTAACATTTTCTCTTGGCCTAGAGACAACAGTCATAAATACAGAAAAACTGATGTAACTGTCCCTGTGCATGTTCGTGATGATGGCTTGGACTCCCTTGATGATTTTGGGTCGAGTAGTGTTCAGTTAACTCAGAATGACTCGGAATTAAAGTCAACTACCCCCTTGGTACACGGAGCTAATGGTTCTGTCCACACTACGTCCTCAACGTCAACAGGAGGCGTTGCTGGCATGCTAGTGCTACTACTGGGAATACATATGCATACAAAAAAACGCCGCAGATGCAGCAGACTAAAATAAACTTTTCCAATAAACGCTTCAGTCTGGACCATCCAGAAGCGGTTAGAGAGCGTGTAACTAACACGAGAGATTCGTCGAATACACGGAATGAAACACCAAATAGAATGAACAAAAGAAAACTGGATAGCCCTTTAGGCTCAGGCAAGATGAGCCGCAAGTTTACAGAGGTACGTTAAACTTGTCAGATTTCATTTTACACGAGACACACTATTCTGTTCTCTCTAAGGGCTTGAACTTCATCCCCACATGTGCAGATGATTTAGTTTCGACACTGACAGATCTGAAAAGGTTCACGAGACTGTTAAATCTAAAACTGTTATTTGGCAATACACAGATGTTGACTCAAGGCTGCAACGCCTTAGTACATACATCCCTGTCAATGTACCTGTTGTTAAAGCGTTCCATGATGTATGTGAAGCAGAAATGAGACAAATGTTTGATATAAATAATAAGAAATATAATGATAGAAAATGTTTTAACCTTAGCTATGAAGAGTTTCAAGCATACAGAGACTTGCAATCAAATATAAATATTGTCATTAAGCAAGCTGATAAGGGGGGTGCAGTTGTGCTTATGAATAGAGACAAATATTTTTGGCTATGTCTAGTTTACTTAGTGATGACACTGCATTTAAGGAAATCACCCCTTTGGATGTTAAGAAATGTATCTCATACGTGAATATGGTGATTTATGACCTACAGATCCAAGGTGACATAGACTTAGATCTATTCAATTATTTGACCGTACCGTGCCCAATCACCCCACAGTTATATGGTATTCCTAAGATCCACAAATCCCTCACTGATCCACCAATGAGGCCAATTGTTTCAGGTGCTGGTTGGGTAACAGAGCCGCTTTCAGTTTATTTGCATGATCAACTTCAACCATATCTTAGTCAATGTGACTCTATCTTACGTGACACCATTGATTTTGTTCAGAAGCTTAAGCAATGGTATACCATAGAGAAGGTGTCTCTACATCTAAGAAGATACCTTTTGGTAACCCTAGACATAGTATCTTTGTTTACTGTCATTCCAACTGATATTGGCCTGGATTTGTTGAGGGAATTCTTAGTCTCATGTCCTGATCCCAACTTCCACAAAATAGAAAAAATATGTACTCTCATGGATGTGGTGTTGAGAAATAATGTTTTCCTTTTTAATGAATCCTTGTATCTTCAGCTCACAGGTGTGGCTATGGGCACTTCGGTAGCCAATACTTATGCCAACCTAGTTTTATACCAGTGGGAAAGGAAACATTTATTTAGTGGTTTGAATCCATATAAAGATAATGTAAAAGTTCTTTCAACGATTTGTGGATGACTGTTTTTGATTTGGGGGGGCACGTTACAGGATTTGAATGATTTTATGCTGTACATCAATTCAATTTCATCTTTTTTGAAGTTCAAAATGTGTTCATCTGAAATCACTATTAATTTTCTGGATATCAACTTGAGTCTTGATGGTGGTACACTTAGAACAAGCCTCCATAGAAAGGAAGTCTGTGCAGGAAGGTACACTCATGCAAGTAGTATGCATGCCACATGTTTTTAGAGGTACTGTCAGGTCTCAATTTTATAGAGCCAGTAGGTTTAACACGGAAGATCCTAGCTTCTCTGAACAGTTGAATGAGATGATAGCTGATTTCACTAACAGTGGTTATGATGCTACCATCTTAAATAATGAGAAACTAAATGTGCTAGAGGAAAGAAAGTCGAGGGTGGCCCTGTTATGTCAAATGACACCATAGAAATACAAGCTGTTGGCTTGCCCAATGTGTCCATCCAGAATGAGATGAAAGTAAGATCGTTACTTCGTTTAGTACAAAGACACCATGTATTAAACGTATTATCCATAAGAATTGGCTAATCTTGATGGCATCTGAAGAGCTAAAAGCAATGCTGGGCAATGTCCCATTTTTGCATATCGTAACATGAGAACCCTCAAGAGTGTCCTCTGTTACAAAGATTTTCCTACAAATATCACAACACATCCACCCAGCACTATGGGTACACGAAAATGTTATAATTGCTCGTGCTGTGATGACATTGATGATGAACATTTAGGTATCTTTGAACACCCAGTCAGTAAGAGGCTGTTTAGGTTCAACGTAACTGCTACTTGTGTTACCACCCACGTGGTTTACCTCGCTACCTGTGTATTATGCAACTCTTTCTATGTGGGTAAAACCACACGTAAACTTAAAGATAGGATCACAGAACACAAGTCTGAAATCCGAAGATGTGTTGACACTAATGCTTTATATAAACACAGGCTATGTTTTGGTGAACAGCATGTATTTAAATTTAAAGCTATAGACCATGTTTCACCCTCACCCAGAGGTGGTGATATCAATAACAAATTAGAAATTAAAGAATATAACTGGATAATTAGATTGATGGGTGACTCACCCCCTGGTCTGAATAGTACTGTCAGCCTTAAACCTATTTTGGTTAGAATGAGTAGATCTAGATTATGAGATTTTCTCTTTATGTATATGATTGTACATTTGATTTTTAGGTATAAAAGTATGCTTTTTTTAAAAATATACACTCTTGCTTTTTTTAAATGTTTTCTGGTTTCATATATGCATTATGCTGTTGCATTTTTTAGCTTTGCATATTTATTTATTTTTACATGTTTTGCTTTAATGGTTGAGTCATGTGACTTCTTGGCTGCCGGTCATATGACTTTTTTAGACCTATATATACTCTGCATTTGCATTTGTATTTTCAGTATTGATAAAGGATTTTATCCGAAAGCTTTGCTCTTCACATTAAAGTGGTTTTTCTACTGAGAACGTTGTTTGTCTAGAAATACAAACTGTCCATGAACCCCAGCATTGTGTGCTATTGAGTTATTGGTGTAAATACAAACTGTCCATGAACCCCAGCTCTGTGTGCTTGTGAGTTTTTGAGGGAAATACAAACTGTCCATGTACCCCAGCAGTGTGTGCTAGTGAGTTATTGGAGGAAATATAAACTGTCCATGAACCCCAGCAGTGTGTGCTAGTTAATTCTTGGTGGAAATATAAACTGTCCATGAATGCCTGCGTGTGTGCTAGTGACTTATTGAGTGGTGGAAGGGTTCTTAAGTTGCACAAGGTTATCTGCCAAGGGCAAACAGGACGAATGTCATTTCATTCATCCCGTAGCACCTGTATTCCAAAATCACAAATCCAGAATTACATATCCCAAAAGACAATAATGTCCTGTAGATATTGCTCTTTTGTGGCATCTAATAACTGTAAGCTAATTTTGCTAAGCTGCTGGGAGAATTTGTTTTAAATTGATTATAACAGGTTTAGTAAAACACCTAAAAATAGTCTTATGTTAGTACATGCAGCTACAAACAGGTTTACCATATCTGATCTGCACTGTCTAAGTACAATAGCCCCAGCACTCAAAAAACTGAAATGGTTATAATTCCCCCACAACCTACTTCTCCCTCAACTTAACATAATTCATTCTATTCTATATCTGCCTATTTTCTGCCCCAGCCTTGCATCCATCATCTCCTCTTACAGCCCAGCAAGAGCACTCCGCAGCTCTGACCAACATCTTTTATCCATTCATAAATCCAAGATCAATACAGAAAATAATCTTTATAGCTGCTACCCAGCTGAAAACTGGAACAAACTTCCACTTGATATCCGAAACATCAGACCCAAACTTCAATTCAGAAAGGCAGTAAAAAAAATCACTTAAGCAAAAATAAACTATGTCAATGCTATCTCCCCCAGTTGAACCATCTCTCCAGCCCACTCTTCTCCCACCTTTCTCTTTACTGCAGAGAACCCTTCCTCCTATATCTCAATCCTGTTCAACTCTACAAGCCATCTTCCCTAACTCTCTGCCACTGCCTCACTCTTATAAAATCATTTCATACTACCACCTCTCCTCCCCCTCTCAGCTAGATTATTTTGTACTGAGTTATAGTCTTTAACAGTAGAATGACTAAATTAGAAACCCATACTTACCCACCACCTCTTACTACACAATAACTACTATACTCTGCCCTGCAAATTTTAACTGTTATATCTTTTCTATACTATTGCACTGTACCATAAAACATCCTGATTTGTACAAACTAATTACCATTCCTGCTAACCTGCTTTTGTATTTAGCTACTTACATTTGTATATACACTGTATGTATTACTGTAACTATTATATGTTTGTATTAACTGTGGAGCTTTTCTCCCTGGGTCTCCACTGAAAAAGGGCTCTGTCCCAGCTGGACAAATGTCAAATAAATAAATAAATAATAGTTGCACAAATAAAGTTCAACTGTAAAGGAGATACTGCTCTAGGAAGAAAATATGTGAAATTACTTTAAAGGTATAAAATCAGGTATGTTAAGTACAAGTAAGTAAAAATATTTTAGCATGTCTCAAGAAGAAATTAAGCTGCACTTGAAGGAACTCACCCGAGAATACTGCTGTTTTTTCAAGAGATTGAAGTATCTCAGGTGTACGTTCTCTGGCATTCATTGACACTGACTTTTAACCAAAGAGCTCCTTCAATCTCCTGGTGAGGCAGTTTCATTCCCTACAAAGGTACACATTACAATGTTTCAGCTACATCTCCATACATTTACTTAAATCACTGACTGAACACATAGTTTTACCTTAAGTAACTAAATTTCCCAAGCTATTTATATTATTATTTGGTAATCCATTACAAATATTTGGTAACATAATCAAAGCAATGTAAAGTTATCTGAATATACAGGAAATATTATACTAGAATCAGTTAAATAAAATGATAGGGTTCGTGTATTCTTAGGTAAAGAGAACCCCATCTTGAATATGCATTTCTGCCAATGGTACAGTAGAAATGAAAGGTACTGTAAACAAAGGTGAAGCACTGTATATTAAGTTAATGAGCAATTCAAGTGTTTCTTCTGAGATAGGGGATTACAGTACAGTTAAGTATTAACTAGTAATTGTGATTTGAAAAGCCATGAAGCAGACAGATTTTAAAACAATGGTTTCTATTCAGTAAAAGACGAGAGCCTCTTTGAGAGGCTGTCAGGTATTTTAAAACAAAGAGCCATGTGTACTCACTGTTTATTAAAGAAAGGCAGGATTACATGGTATTCACTTTAGAAAGTTTAATAAAACACAACTATCTGAAGGAAGTCTGTCCAAATGTCATTGGGGCAACATTACAGGACAGACCTTTACATTGCTGAAAGAATTGTAGGTAAAATAAAAGTCTTCCATTACCAAGAGACTGGAAACATAAAAGAAAAAAATGACTATTGAAAACCAAACTGTTTAATGAGTCCTATAAAAGAATATGCTTCTTGATTGATTGATTTCATCACCATGCTGAAGGAAATAAAGAACTAAACACTGTAATCATTGAAAGTCATTAATAATTATTTATTCTTTGACCTTATACTTGTAACATTTTTCAGATATTTATATCTTATTAATAATTGTTTAATAATTATAAATTATAGCAATAACCCACGCCTGGGTGTGGGTAATGCTAAATTTACCCACGGTTGGCGTGGTTTGGTCCCGAGGGCGAAGCCCGAGGGACCAAACAAAGCCAACCGTGGGTAAATTTAGCATTACCCACACCCAGAAGTGGGTTATTGCTATTATACCATGACATTATTTAAGAAAAGAAACTATTACTTTTCTTAAATAATGGCATAGTATAATGCCTGTTTACTGCCCTTCCGCAGATGTCTGGCATCCGCGGCAGTTCTGATGTACTGCGCGCGCAGTACATCAGTGAGCAAAAGCAACGGAGAAAGCAAGATCTCCGTTGCTTTTTTTTAGTGTCTCGCTATGTTAAATGAGTTTAACATAGCGAGACAGTTTTAAAATAAGCAACGGACATCTCCGTTGCTTATTTTAAAACTCTGTTGCTTATTTTAAAACTGTCTCGCTATGTTAAACTCATTTAACATAGCGAGACACTAAAAAAAAGCAATGGAGATCTTGCTTTCTCCGTTGCTTTTTTTAAAACACTGTCTCGCTATGTTAAATGGGTTTAACATAGCGAGACAGCTTTAAAATAAGCAACGGAGATCTCCGTTGCTTATTTTAAAGCTGTCTCGCTATGTTAAACCCATTTAACATAGCGAGACAGTGTTTTAAAAAACCGAGTTATACTAATGGAAAAAAGTCCGGGCGACCGGACCTTTTTCCATTAGTATAACTCGATTTACAACGGGCACGCTGGCCAATCAGCGTGCAAGTTTTGGGGGGATCATGGTATAAATAATAATAATACAATTTAGTTATTTACATTGTATTTAATCATTTGTTTTATTATTTTTAGATATCTGTACTGCTTGTTTCAGCAGACCTCCTAGCTGAGTGCACACACAGGCTACCAGTGTGGTCTGATAGGCTTATTACAATTGCCCCTTTCACCTGCACATTCACTGGCATTTCCTTTCATTCACCCTATGTGTGTTAGAATGTTGCCTCCTCCATTGTTTTTGAGCATATTATTTTTTTTTTTCATTTTATCTTAAGCAAGTGAATTTTCAGGCAGAAGTCTGTTTCAGATATCCCCCTCTCTTACGGGAAAGCATATTTTCTTGTCATCCATTCTAGACAAACTCCTCTCCTCAAATACAATTTTATTCTGATGTTCATTAACTAGAAAATGCTGCTGTTCTTGCCCTTGCTAGCAGCTTCCATTTTCATAGTCATAGATTTATAGATTGTTACTAGGCTAACGACCCAGGGGCCTTTCTAAGCCAGGTTTTCCCAAAAGAATAATGATGTCATGTATCCAAATAGAACATTGATATGAGATTTTGCCACTCTTCACCCTAAAAACTTACCATATTTTATTTCTGTTACAACATATTGCTCCTCCCAAGCATGTGGATGAACATTCAGGGATTATTCTCTGTCTGTCTTTCACATAACACTTTATTTGGCTTACATGCAACAAAGGTCATTCAGGAATGACAAAACTGTAATTTTTGCCAGTAACAAGACAGAAATTGTTTTCCTGTCCTTTGTATTCTTCAAATGTTTCTGTACAGTTTTCCCCATCACTTCTACTCCTCATATGTTTTGCAAATCTGTTGAAGAAGCCAGCAGTTTCTGCCTCTGTTTCATGTTACAGAACAATTAATTATAAGATGTTACTAACCGGTTTGAGTAGCACAGGGACATTAATGTTGCAAGTAAGATCAAGTCATGGCACAACATCTGCCTTTCAGTTTCAGTCCAAAGTTATCATTTCAGGCAAACCCACAGGGGCACCAGGTTTGTCAGCTGTCAGGTAGATGTGTAGAAAATTATAAAGATGGAATGCGGCTTATGTAGCTCACTTCTCATGAGGACACAGTACAGAAGTTAACTTCTAGCTACTCTGACCTTGGCATCTCTACTGGGACCTGGGGAGTGGAGACAGAAAGAGGAATGGCATTCGAATTGCAGGTTTTCAGGCAGATCTGAGAACATGGCTTGGGATTTTAGTTCACTGCACATTCCGAGTGGACAATAAAGGTGAAAGACAGAATGGGTAAGTAATGGGCATAAGAAACACCCCCTTGATCTGCTTATGGAAGCATGTCACCTTGCTAGAGCTAGCCTCAATTTTCTCTGAATGCAGTAAATGAGCCACATGACTGTCACTTGATAAGAAATGATTGGCTGACTGGCAAGGATAGGCTGGGCAAAAAAATAGATGGTTAGAAGGCTGCTGTAGGATAGGTGTTAAAAAGTACTGTGTGTTTTTCTTGTTAAATTTGACAGTTTATTAGTGTCCATAAAATAACTGTGGTGGTGGTGCTGCGGTACCATTGTCGCCTCACAGTTATTCATTGCCCGTTCGATTCTCAGTTCGAGCATTTTCTATGTGGTGACATGCATGAATGGGCATTCCTTCATTGATGGTTGTGCGTTAGGCCCGGCAAGCCAGCACGTAAAACTCTACTGCCAATCATTAGCGGACCAGAGTTCCGCTGTGGCGACCCCTAACCGGGAAAAGCTGAAAGACACAAACAAACAAAATTAGTGTCCATAAAATGAATCATACAAATTCACATATTATAAAATAATATGATTAATTTGCAATTAATACTTCTGCTGTATGAATTCTAAAACTGTACTATACTTTTGCTGTAGCATTACTATTTTCACATCAAATGAGAGTGCATTTTTCTATGCATGTACATTTCAGGAGTTTCTAATATTATTTTCTCTAGCAAAATTGTTTTATACAGTAGTTAGAAACTCAGTTTCATGTTAGTAACTTCCTACAGTTCTTTCAGTTTAGATAAAATTCAAAATGTGACATATTTTTGTCTGCAGAATTGTCTCATTAGTTGAACTTCAATAGAAACAAAGGATGCTATGTTTTACCATTGGGTAAGCCTTAAAAAAAGTATTACATTTGGGTTTCAGTTACATCAAATAACCCCTGGCTGTCTAACCAAGTTTGTGCAACTGTGAAATAATATATTTAGTTTTCTCATACACAGATATTAGGGGTATACTAGAGATCACCCTACAGCCATGTATGGACTAAAGTCATTACAAAAGAGAAAAAAAATCATTACAGTCATTTCTCATGTTTATCTGTGTAAGCAAATTAGTGATAACATATGCCATAACCTATATTTAATGTAGGTATAACAATATGAACCTTTGTGAACATTTTTTATTTTTGACTGAAGGCCCAGAATTCCTTTCAGGATAAGCACATCCTCTCAACTGTAGAACAGAGTGTGTGCTGTAACTTTAAGAAGCATTTCAAAGTGAGAGCCTGTGCATATAAATAAAGCTGTTTGAACTGAACACACAACTGTTTGTCTGTTTTATCCTGACCAGACAAATGACATCAACTGTCTAAATTTTCACAGACTGTCCAAATTTTTGCCTCATATTTTTGGTCTGTTACTCTTAAAATTAGTGGTTTTCTGGAGAATCATTGAGGATTGATGTCACTGAATAATTTAGTTTCAGACTTGATGTCCTTCAGAAAATGCCTGCCAGTGCAAAACCCATATTTCTAGCAATTTTCTACGTTTATAAGAACAACATTTACAACCTGTCCCTACTTTTGGACTTCCTCTAATTATTTTTGTCTTTGTACAGATTTCTTGTGTTAAGAGGTTGAGAGATATGGTTAAATAATTTACAAAGACACACACAACAAGCAGTCTGAGGGAATCCAACTCCAGATTTGCAGGATAAAGGTTATTAGCAGTTTATAGTTTTAAAACTCTATACTGAAAAACTTTCGATCTTGAGATATATGTCTAAAAGTATGTAGATCCAACTGTTATAAGAGAAAGAAGAAGGAAAGAGTCTTGTGAGTCTACTTGATGGCTGTAGGCTAGTGTCCATTTAAGCTTTGTCTATTGTTCTGAGCACAGCTTATTTATTTGTTTAATTTCTAGCAAAATATATCTGTCATTACCTTAGTTCTAAGTGGAAAGTTCAAAAGGATATTACTGATTCAGCAGGGTGCAAAGCAATAAATTATTCTACTGACTGTGAAACTGTTGTGAAATATTTTTTTGCTTATATATTTTTCTCCCAGACAGCCTACCATCAGCACATCTTGGTGTCTCCTTCACTGTGTCTTCCTACCCTTCCTAATCCTCCCCAGACTGCATCCAATAGGGCTGGGGCCAACAAGGAGCTAAAGTCATCCCATGTGTCATATGCTATCATGGAGGTATGTCTCTTTAATTCTATCATAGGTTCATAGATAAGTACTAGGTTAGCTGCCCTCGCAGGCCATTTTATGCGTAGCCATTTTCTGTTTTTGTGCTAGAAATAACCTATCCCATTTGCTTATAATTTGGCCTAACTCATCTCATGGTCGATAATTATACATTACCCCTGATAAGTATAACTGGGATCATACCGTAGATAATTTGAGGGGACCCATGCATGGGATAACGCATTTAGGAGTGGCCACTATCTATTAGTAGTATCTTTCTATGACAGATTCAGGTCACCTCTTATCAGGCTGTAAGATACTGAGTATATCGAGAGGGCTTTGAGTTGCTACACATAGAATATGTTCTTTAGACCTTGCATCCTTTTAGTAAAGTAACTGTAGATGTTCCAGTTGTTGCGTGTGCCTGGACAGATATTGTATTTAATGACTGGCCTAATGATGGCTGAGTAAAAGAGACAATGACATCAATACATCTAGACACAATCCCTTTGTTTACAAGCTGTGCAATATAAAAAGACTTTCTTACAGCAACAGACAGATGCTCATCAAAAGTCAGGTCACTGTCCACATATGTTCCCAAATTCCAAACATGTGGGTCCACTCTTGGGGGAGTATTGTCAAAACAGCAGTTCTCTGGGTGGATGACTTCCAAAAGGATACAATAATGGATGTTTTGGCATTTAGTTTCACACCATGATTTTGACACCAGTCATTTATTTGAGACGAGCCTTCCTGCAGGATGGCTAAGTCATTTGGGGATTAATTTGCAAACTTAGTCAACCAGAGACCTTTGGTATTGGCTTTTACTTCAGAAAAGTGGATGCCAAACAAGAGAGGTCTCAGCACAGAACCCTGGGGGACTCCACTGGTGACTAATCTCTTTTTGGAGATAACATTACCTATTTTGATTATCTATGGCCTGTCATGGGCCAGCTGGCAATCTAGCAGGTGACATGGGGCTTATTCCCCGTTTATTTAGCTTCTCTACTATGCCTGAATGGGAAATTGTGTCAAAAGCTTTGGCCAGATTGAGGTATGCAGTGTGTATCATTTTTGCCTTTGTCCATTGCTTTAGTAACCTTTCTAAAACATCCTTCAGGCTGAGTACACATGTCCTGCCCTTGATGAATCCAGACTGAGATAGGTCCAGTGTTTGGACGTTCCTTATGCCCTGATTGATTCATTCCATGATAAATCTTTCCATCGCTCTGCATATGAAGCTGGTCACACTTATGGGTCTGTAACTGCCTGGGTCTGTGGAAAGTCCTCCCTTATGCAAGGGAATCACTGTAGCTGTTCTCCATTCACTTTGTACAAAACCTGGATGGAGGGTGAGATTTAACAGTATTATTAGGGGGTTTGGCTAAATCATGCTTCATGCTATTTAAGATGCATCTAGGGATACTGTCAGGACCCATTAATGATCCATGATGATGACCTACCTCTGCATCGTTTCACCCTCCATTCACTTGCCCTGTCAGAGGGGCAGGCATGAAATGGAGATGTGCTAGTTTATTGCTCTACATCTGCGGGAGGTCAGCCAATGTCCACCATCTTTCTTCTCCTTTGACTAGACTTCCTTCTACATCCCCAGCCTCCATCAGGGATCATATGTGGAGAATTCCCAGGCAACTACCCTCCTCCCTGGAAAGGCCATACCCATCCCTCCCTCCCAGCACCTCGGACACCTGAGCTGCTAATTAAACCAGGGTTACCTGGGCCATACGTTTCGTTTTTCCCCGCTATATCACAGCATTAATGGAAATCCTTGCAAAATTAATATAAGTACTACTTTTTTAAGCTGGTAATAGAAAATTACATCCGTTAATGGACTAAAGCTAGGAAAATGCACATGTTAAAGTAAGGCAGAACCATAACAGAAATAAATTTAATATTTATCTGTTAACCACTTACGTGAGTTAATCTTGGCAGATTGTTTAAGCAAAATTAAGACAAATGCACATATACTCAAATAAATTCTTGCAGTAAGAAAAAAAAACAAATAAATGCTTGCAGTAAGAAAAAAAAAACAAATAAATGCTTGCAGTAAGAAAAAAAAAACAAATAAATGCTTGCAGTAAGAAAAAAAACAAATAAATGCTTGCAGTAAGAAAAAAAGAAATAAATGCTTGCAGTAAGAAAAAAAACAAATAAATGCTTGCAGTAAGAAAAAAAGAAATAAATGCTTGCAGTAAGAAAAAAAACAAATAAATGCTTGCAGTAAGAAAAAAAAAACAAATAAATGCTTGCAGTAAGAAAAAAAATCAAAAGCACAAACTTGCATCCTGTACAATTATTGTACAGTTAAGAAGGAAAAATAATGTTTAGCAAGTCATAAACCCAAAAAACTCGGGTATTATTTATCTGATAATTATCACACAAGGATAATATCGAAGAGCTCAAGAAGGTATTGAGGTCAAATCCAAGCCACTAAAAGAACTACACTACAAGATGATTTTAGCTAAGCCTCAAGCTCTGTGATGAAGAAGAAAAACATACCCTGGGGTTCAACAAGCAGACATGCAGGAATAAGTTATTCCTGCACAGCAGGGACCCTTCCTGTTCAGCACAGCAGAGCACAGTGCATATTTATGAAGGCACGCTGCCATACTCTAAAATGGACACGGTTCCGTGTATAAGTGCAGGGGGTGTGTCTGAGAGCAGAGCTCTCACAATATACACGCCCCCTGCACTCCAGAATTGCCTTTCGGCAATTTAAAATGAGTAAGAATGCTCATAACACCCCCAACGCGTCAGGATAACAAATCTGGTCAAAGGCATAAGGGATAATAATCCCTATCAAGCCAAATGTTGTTAGGATAACACAGAGAGCATAAACACATAGCACACACCTCTCAACCCATCAGAGTAAGGAATGTGGACAAAGCCAAAAGGGAATATTGTCCCACAAAGCAGAAAGTTGACAAAATAACAGGTTCAGCATTAGCAGGGATATTCTGAAGGGTACAGATAAAATAACACAACAAAAATTATTTTATTTTATAAATGCGATAAAGTTTAAGCATAGCTGAGTGAGTATGCCCATTGCTTAGCTACGCTTAGTCCAACTTAAACAGCACAAGATGTTAAATAGCAAGAGACATTAAACATAAGCAGCACTGCAATAGTGTAGTGGTTAGAGTATATTCTTTGCAATCAGCCATTCCTGGTTTGATCCCCACTGTAACCAATTTGCATTTTACATGTGAAAGCAATACATAAATTTTTTTTATTATTATTAGGCTACTAAATAACATATTTGTTAACAGGAGTACTGCATTAGGACCAGATGTGAGGTGTCAGTTTAATAAACTTGTGAACCCCCCATATAAACACAAGTGCCCCATACAGAATAGTCACACATGAATAAATGTAATGAAAGCACATTGGGGGATGTCAGGGACAGTAAACAAATGTATAATATGTAATGAATGATGAATCAATGCCATACAGCGGATAGTTTATAAAATGAAAAATAAGCAATGCTAAGCATTGCACAGCTCTGCTTACAAGCTGTAAGCATTGTGTAAATATGACTGCTAAGCAATGAGTAGCACAGCTAAGTGGATTTGCCCATTGGTAAGCAGTGCTGAACCTGCCCCTTTAAGCACTGCCAACCTTAGCTAAGCAGGTTTTCCTGTAGCTTAGCTTAGCTCAGCATATTTAAAACCATCCAATCATGGCAAAGGGTTGGAAATCAGCCGTATTTAAACCCCACAGATGGGAATACAGCTCATAACTGGTTGCAGCTTCCCAATGTAGGCAGTATGGCAGGAGTTGGTGAGGGCATGCGCTTCCGTGCACAGCGCTGGGGCATACAGGAGTCCTAGGTCATGGTATGACTCCTGGTACATAACCATGATGAGAGACTGCTGCAGGGCCAGTACCAAGGCTCCCAATATAAAGCAGAAGCCTGGAACCATCTCGCCCATGATCTCACCAGTGCCACTGGTATCACTCGGACTAGTGAGCAGGTCAGGCACCAATATGCTGACTTGAAGAGGAGAAAGAGGGAGCTCTTGGATGAGTGAGTCCAAGAAGCAAGGCAGAGGGGGTGATGTCCCAGCAGTGTGTGCAAGTACTCATACTAAAAACTGCTTACTAAAGTCTAGCCTGTGTATATGATGGATCAGTATTCCTAAATATTTACTATTTCCCTTACAGCTGCAGCTAAGCAGGCTGTGAATCAGGAAGCCCATGCCAGTAGGTTGCAAAGGCTGCGTCGCGAGGCTGGTGAGTAACAATTCTGCTTGTAGTAGTCATACCAAATAAATATAAAGTAGTAGAAAGTCACCTGGCAGTATAAAAACTGTGTATGGGTTGTACTGAATAAATTAGTCAATATGACAGTAATAGTCCCATATAGGTCATATTTAAATAAAACTGTAACTGCCTGGCAATAAAGCTCTAAATCCTGGACTGGTTGTGTTTACTCTGGCATTGTATGGCATTTATTGTTGCATTCTCTGAATAGCAATGTTGTATTAACCACTGCTACCTACACTGTGCTACATAAAAAAAATGTCTAGGAATGTCTGTATAAGACTGTTGTAAGTACAAGATCAGATTGTACAGCCAAGAGAGACAGAAAACACAGAAGAAATTGACAGCAATATCCAAATAGCACACTCTGCTGAAACTTAAAATTGCTGTATTTTTAGTAGACACAGCCATGGTTTGAATCCTGGGAGTGGTAGCAAGCTGTATGCATAATCATACCTCTCAACTGTACAGATTTTTTCAGAATGTCCAGATAATTGGCTCATATTTTCTGCCTGTTCCTCTGTCCTCCTGGCAAATCAGTGGGATGATCTCAGAATTGTAGTCACTAAATAATGACATACATTTGATTTTCAGATCTAAAAACCTTCAGAAAATGTATATTAAAACAAATCCTGTCACTCTTAGCAACTCTCCCAGTTTATGACAGCAATATTCAAAACATGTCCTTATTTGTACCCCCACGTTGTCAAGCTTTGTCCAGAGTGTGTGCATTAAGAGATTGAGAGGTATGTGCATAATATTAACTTGGAATTTGGGAATATATGTAGAAACAGTCAGGTAGTGTTAACAAACATTCCTTCCACATGTCTACCAGGTAAGAGATGTAGAATTTAGCTATAAGACAGTGGAAGTATACACTGTGTACAAACGTGTGTTACCTTCAAAACATTGACAGACCATTTCATTGAAACCCATTTCACTGACAGACCATTTCACTGACTACTAGTAAATGAAGGAATTTAAGGCAGATAACAGGGATTTGTCCCCTTCCCCAATGTAGTGCGACCCTGGAGTTAGTATATATAGTTGGGGGTGTGGGGAGTTGGTTTAAAAGAAGAATATAACACAAAAAGTACAGAATTTAAACCAAAATAGGTGGGGGGCTTCACCCCCCAATATGGGGGCTGTACCACCCATCACCCCCCCAACTATATATACTAACTCCAGTGAGACTCTGGGTATGTAGGCTTACCGCAGTAATTCAGAAGCTTTCTCTGTTCTGAATGCGAGTAAAGACACAGTCTACTCATCTATGGTACTAACTACATTTTCTCAGTCTGAAGAAGAGCCAGTGACTTACCTGTGCATCAACCATGAATTCTGGTGTCTGGAGAATCCTCATTTTGGTATTTACTTTGGCAGCTGTCTGGACATTCTGCAGTATGCATTCAGTTTTCTTCATCTGAGGAAGTCACTTGAAACGAAAACGCAGGATATATTTCTGTACAGTGTTAATGTGTTCGAAGGAATAGGAGTCTCTGTGGAATAAAGTGTATTACGTATTACCAAGGATTCAAGCTTTCTTTTTCAATTGCTCCTTTGTATTTGAATTAGAGAAATGATCATTAAAGTTGTGAGTACTACAAGGATATATAAGTCAATTGACATCTATCTCTCCTCCCACCATATCTGCAACAATAATCTAAATACACAAATCAGTGGGTATGTTTACACCAAACCTTCTGTTGGGACATATGTCCTATTGTTCAATAAATACTGAAATGTAGTTCTATTAATGTTCCATGTTGAAATGCTATCATTGGTGGCCTGTTGCTATCAATGTAACCTGCATGCTATTGTAATGGCCACTGTGGTTCCATATATGCATGTGTTTTGCTTGCTATGCAACTGTTCCAAATCTGGTGTTTTGGGTTATGGGGAATATCTGTGCATGCTGTTATAACTAATCCTGGATTGTGTTGACTATTACTAACCCACATATGTTTTAAAACTGCAACACCATATTGCATTTGGGATGGCTGGTCCCAGCGTACCCACCTCTCCCACCTCATCTGGCCATGGGACCATCCACAGCATGTCTGGGACCCACTCCAGGACCTCCTCATCTGCTGGTCTTGCACCACCTTTGGGTGGAACTGCCTCAGGGATGGAGCTCGTCCGTCTCCCAGCAGCGGGTGTGGACAGGATCCTGTCACCCAAAGTCAGGTCCAGGGATTGGTATGTAGTGAGCTCTGAAAGGAGTATGGAGATTTGCTATGCCAGCTTGAGAGCCACGTGGCACACTTAGAGGGTCTGCCTGCCCCTCCTGCTCCCAGAACAGCCATCTTTGGGACCGTGAAAGTGCAGTGGTAACTGCCCATGGGTGGAGACCTCAGTCTTACTGTTTCCACTTGAGGGCTCATGGGTTTCCGATTTCAAATTACCCATCCCCATCCAAGGTGTTTACCCCCCACATGTGTCATATACCACCCCTGTATGCTGTCTTGTCTATCTTATCTGTTTTTCTCCCCAATCTACCTCCCCAAATATACCTACTATCCTTCCCCAACATCAAATATACCTACTATCCTTCCCCAACATCCCACTCTTACCTTAAAAAAAAAAAAAAAAAAGGGCAGTCTGTTCCCCCCAAAAAATTTGTCTCATACATAGCTGTCCATTTTGCATACATGTCCACTCGACATATGTAATCTGGTCTAATTGGCTTCACAACACATTATTGTTGTCCTCACCCTCTTTCTCAGGAGTTTGAGTGTCCAAATCTACCTCCAAATTCAGTATATATGCACAGGTGTTGCTGTAGAAGAAATGGACAGCTATGGACCTTCCTTACACCCATCCTACACATACCTAGCTACTTTCCCTATTGTTTTTCCCCTCTGCATGCCCTCTTTTTCACCACTTTTCTATCACCCCTTTTTTCTTTTCTTTTAAAGAAATTAGTGCTGGGGTAAGCTGGAGTAATTACTTTAAAGCAGTAGTAAGTGGGTTTATGCCTGTTTGTGTGGTGGCAAGCAATGGCTACACAGATTAAGCACTGTCAGGCTAACTGTCTGTAAGCTTATTTAACCAAAAGTTAGCATTGCTTACTGCCATGCAAACCTGGTTACAACTGCTTAAAAGTGGCTTAATCACTCTGTATCCAACAGCCCTTGTTCTGCCCAGTAACAAAATAATCAGCCCTTGCAAGTCTCGAACCCAGGACCCTGCACACCATAACCACAGTGCTTTACCACTAAGCCATTTGAGCTGTAAATATGTCTGATGTTTTCTCAAACATATCATGCAGCACATTCATTCAACAGTAGGGAAAATGTATTTATATATGTAGATGTATGTATGATGTATGTGTGTGTTTTGTCCAGCTGTAGCCTTTATATATATATATATATATATATATATATATATATATATATATATATATATATATATATATCTATGGACCCTACCAAACAATTTGTGTGGGAGTCCACAACATCACTGGAATGATAGCAGGAATGTCAGCACTAAATAATGATAGGCCATTACCTAACAACCTCTTACTGCATGACATCTGGACAAAGCCTAGTATATAGGGGGAGGACAGAGGCTGAAACATAGGGCCATATTTGAAATATTGCTGTTATACACTGTGGAAGTTGCTGGTGTTACAGAATTGATTACAGCCTACCCTTACTCATGAATATGAAGTCAGAAACACAAATGGATGTTGCCATGCACTGATAGCAATCAACAGAGAGAATGGCACTGATATGTTAGAGACAAGACCTGTATGGTGAACAGACAAAACATAACAGCCAATCCTCTGGCCATTATGCAGATAGGCTCACAACTGAGAGCTATGCAGACAGACTGCATTCCATGCAAAAGTAGCATGTACACACAAACCCTGTAAAACTAGCAGTATTCAATGCATATAACATCAATACTCACACACTGTCCCTAGGTCTGGAACCTTATACAAACATGTAGTTGGGCTGTGTCCACAAGTCCTGTTGTAAGAGGTATTGCTACCTGCTGTCTGTAACACTGCTGCCCACACACAGGAAGGATGTCTTCCATACAGGAAAGATAAAGGGACAATGCCCACATGATGTAGTCATTTATATTAGTGGGTTGCTATAACACTGGCTATTTGAAGTACTACACAGCTGGCTGCATGCAATTAGCAAATTGGTGCAGAGGCCATCACCTGATCATGATCATCACCTACAAAAGCCATGCTGCAACCTATTCAAACCAGCTTGAGCCCTGTAGTGGAGAGAGAGAGAGACAGAGACAGAGAGAGAGGGAGAGAGAAACAAACAAACAAAAAAATAATATTAAAAAACAAAAACAGTACTAAAAAAAACAAACAAACAAGGAAGACATCCAACTGGTACACAGAAGAGAGCACAATAATAAAACAGGTATGTGAAACATGTCAGCATGTAAGTGAATGTAGTACTTGGTCTGTAATAATGGGATAGATGATGTTGAAAGATTTATATGTGCCATCAAGACTTGCAGTAATGATGTTCTGCTGAATAACTGCTATGGACATAGCATCTGGCCCTGTTGGCAGTGGGCCATACCTGTCAACTGTGCAGATCCACACAGAATGTCAATATTTAAGCCATCATAGTGTTTGTTCTGTTCCTCCAAACATCTATATTATCTGACAAATAGCTAAAGGTGGAAATAATGAAGTCATGATAGACACATGCGTTTCAGACCCCACCACCTTCAGAACAGTCATGGTAATGTGAAATGTATCATGCACAAACTTCATCGGTTTGTAATAGGCATATCTATGATCTGTCCCTATATATCCCCCCAATGTTAGGCTGTTTCCACATGTGATGCTCTGTTTCGAAGCAAGGCAGAACAGTTCAGCTGTGGAAAAAGGAGGTTTGGAGTGTGGATCCGATGTCTGAATGCACTCCATCTATATATATAAATATATATATATATATATATAAATATATATATATATATATATATCTATGGGATCCATCAATATGTTCGAAGTTTCACTACTTTGAACCCCACTTCACTGAGTCCACTTGTTCGAAGTAGTGAAACTTCAAACATTGACTTCAGCAGTCACACTACAACGCAGAATGGGAATATTCCCTTTTCCCCACTGTAGTGAAATCTCAGAGTTGGTATATTTAAGTTGGGGGGTGTGGGGGGCACAGTTCCCCACGTGGGGGTGCAGGGGACTTGCCCCCTGCAAAAACATGTTTTAGTGTTTTTTTTTTTTTTTGGGTTGCCCGGGTAACTAGACTTTAGCGAAACTGCACTTTTGTTTAAGTGGACTTTCGCTGAAGTATAGGGTCTACTGCTCTATTTCGAAGAAGTGTATTTTCGATGTAAAGCAGTAGACCCATATATATATCGTCTGAAGTAGCGGAATTGTTGGTCCGTGAAAGCACTTACATTTGTTGGAATAAAGAATAGTTTTTTATCTGGATTTTCTATCTTGGACTATTTTTACATTGGACACTCCTTCCAGCTTGGGTTTGTTTTTTCAATATTTTTCACTGCTTTACGAGTCTGTGAGTACATTGGGTCGTTTTGGACATATATATATATATATATATATATATATATATATATATATATATATATAGACATGTATGTCTATAAACATACATACAAGCACACACACACACACACACACACACACATATATATATATATATATATATATATATATATATATATATATATATATATATATATAGATAGATAGATATATATATATATATATATATATATATATATATATATATATATATATATGGATTCCATATATTTGGTCGAATTACACTTAGTCGAAAACAATTCCAGGCATTTCACTTCACTTAAAGCTCACTTGACTGAAAGCTCACTTGGTCGAAGTTCATTTGGTTGAAAATGGAATATAGCCCCTGACCCACTGCAATGCAACCCTGGAGTGAGAATATTAAATAAGGGGGGGAAGTCTGGGGGGCATAGAAAGATAGACGTCTGACACTGATAGGTATGCCATTACTACATGACAGCAGCCCTCAATGACATCTAAATGGCAATGCTCAGATCTCCTCTGAGCTACAATAGAATGGCATTAAATATACTGATCCAAAGAATATTGCCAATATCCTGGCAGATCGATTCGGTGCAAACTTCACCCCCCTCTTACCCCCTAAAGGGCCCATCCCAATACCGAAAGATTGCCAAATTCCAGTAATAACGGCCACACAGGTAAAAAACGCACTCTCCAAAGCTAAGAATACAGCCTCCATGGGAACAGACAACATCCCAGGCTGTGTACTACATGAACTACAAAATGAACTGGCACCTCACCTAAGTGTCATGTTTAATCATAGCCTCACCTCAGGCTTCGTGCCCACTAAGTGGCGCACAGCTACAGTTATCCCACTTGTCCCATCTTGTCTCCTGTACCTGATTGACTTCTTCGAATCAGTCTCCAGAGCCATGGACAAGGGTAAGCTGGTCCACACAGCCCATCTGGACCTTGCCAAGGCCTTCAACATCATCCCCCACTCTGGAGTCATAGATAAACTTACTAAGCTGGGCATTAATCCCTACGTCACTCGATGGGTTGCCAACTGGCTTACTGACAGAACCCACACTATAAAAGTAGCTGACTCCAAATCCAGCTCCAGACAAGTGACAAGTGGAGTACCTCAGGGTTCAGTCTTGGGACCGTTCTTGTTTGGCATCTACTTCTCTGAAGTACAGGCCAACACTAAGGGACTCTGGCTAACAAAGTTCACAGATGACTGCAAACTGGGAGCCATTATTGAATGTGGATATTCTACAAAAGGGCCTTACAGAAACAGATGCTTGGTGCCAGAGCCATGGGCTCAAGCTCAATGCCAAGAAATGTATAGTTATCCCCTTTAGGAAAAAACATGTACCCATGAATTACCACATAGGTGGCAGTACACTAAACACCAAAAGTGTGATAAGAGACTTAGGGACACAGGTGGTCAGTGGTCTCACCTTCGATAACCACATAGGTTCATAGGTAGGTACTAGGCTATCATCCCAAGGGCCTACGTAAGCCTAGCCAGCAAGGTTCCATAGCTTATGCCACCCAAGAAAGTTATTTTCCTGTGCCACTGTCCAGCAGAGATGCAGAAGTGATCCCCGGGGTGTATTTCCTATTTCCCATCCACTCATCAAGATTTTTCTTGAAGAGTGCTAATGAAGAACTTATCTTGATATAGATGGGTAGCTTGTTCCAGAGTATAGGAAGTCTCTGGGACAAGAATCTATCTCTCCAGTGTGTCCTGTTTATTGTGGTGACAAGGTTTAGGTCTCTAGAGCATGTAGCTCGGAGGGATTGGGATTTCTTTAGGTGTAGCATGTCCAACAGCTCTGCGTTTGACATAGCTTTATATGTTAGGCAGAGACCACCTCAGAGTAGGCGATATCACCACAACAGTCAGGAAATCCTTCTATATGGCACACCTCATCACTAAGGGCTTTTCATCCGGAAAAAGGAGGTCATTGTCCCACTGTACTCATCCCTCATTAGACCCATTATAGAATACAACACCCTGTTTGGTATGTACCTCTCAAGATATCTGCAACAACTGGAAAGGCCGCAGAAATACCTCACTAACAGAATCACAGACCTAAAGCAGATGTCCTATGCTGACCATCTAAAAAAACTCCACCTATTCTCTGTCACATATCGCCTACTCAGAGGCGATCTCTGCTTAACATACAAGGCCACATCAAACCCAGAGCTGTTGGACATGCTACACTTAAAGAAATCCCAATCCCTCAGAGACACATGCTCCAGAGATCTAAACCTTGTCATCACAATGAACAAAACATGCTGGAGGGATAGGTTCCTGATCCAGAGACTCCCCAGACTCTGGAATAGACTGCTCATATATGTCAAGCAGAGTGCCTCTTTGGCCCTCTTCAAACGAAACCTTGATGACTGGATGGGAAATAGGAAATTCACCCTGTGGATCACGTCAGTCACCCTGCTAGACAGGGGTCCAGGGAAGTAAATATAATGTGGTAAGAAATAGCCAGAGAATTGTTATGGCTAGACTTGTGTAGGCTCTAGGGCCGATAGCCTAGTACCAACCTATGAACTTATGACATCATAAGATCATCATAGTGAAGTACCACACAAATCACAGTAATGATCCTGTGGAGTACAGCAGAAATATGACCAATAAACGTGGACAGTTGACACAATCTGGTCAGTCCAGAGGTATACACAGAACTCCTTAGTGCAAGACGTGTGGGCCAAGCCTGACAAAATGGATGTTTACAGCCATGTAAATGAGGATATCACAAAAATACTGCAATACATAAGCTCACACAGTTGATGCAGTCACACACTCCTATCTCTCCTAACACATATTAACGGGAGGAGTAGAGGTCCCAACCCCACATACTTCCCACTAGTTAGTACATACATCTTCACAGCATCCCACTGCTTTTATAGAAATACACAACAGTTATGGTGGCCAGGCAACAGTTCATCTGACAAATATCTGGACATAACATCACACTAGGTAAATACACTGAGCTGCTAGGCATGTCACAAAGCACTGTGAAAACTACAGGCAGACTGCCACAACACTGACCCAAGTTTCCTATGGGGGAATACACATGTACTTGCAAATATATCAGGCACTACAGGCATGTAACAGCATGGAGTAACACAAGTGCATACCCACAACCAATCTGAACACAGTCACAGTCACATGATGGTAAGCCTAATTAATAGTACAGTATATGGACTGTGTGAACAAAATCATCCTCATATGTGCCACTCACACACTAACCCTACATATACTGGCCCAATACACAGTGTAGTCTGATGTCTGACTGTGGTATGGGACATGTGTCAGTCTGTCCCTACAAACATGTACGCTGATAGGGTACCATAAGCTGGAGCAGCATGCAACGTCAGATAGAACAGGACCAAGAACAATGACATCTACCACAGTCTGTACACAGGCCAAGTAACATATTCACAGTACACACTCTGTCAACAATAACCATAAGTACACAGACCTCACTACTGTACAGACTACAACAGAATATCCAGGCTTTGTCCTCAAATATAATGCCTACTATACATAACATGTCTAGCAGTCTGATATCTCACTGGCTTGTTATCAGGTATGATGTCAGTAAATAATGATATACTGTACATATGCACCTCACTACATGACATATGGACAAAGGGTGTCAGACTTGGGGGACGGAGGCACAAACACAGGGCCAATATTGACATATTGCTGTGATAAACTGAGAAAATTCCTGGTGTAACAGGGTTTGTTGTGACATATCTCTTCTGAGGGATATGAAGTCAGTAACTCACATGGATGTCATCATGTGCTGACTGCAATCATCAGAGTATGCTACTGCATTTCTAAAGATAGGAAATGTGTGAGTAACATACCACATGTAAGACTCCAAACTCTGGCTAGTATGCAGATAGCCTGACAAGTGAGAGTTTCGTCAACCACATAACACTGTCATGCCAGACTTTAAATCATGCAGAACAGCCATATTGACACAAACCCTGTTAAACCAACATTACTTCAAATGTAGAATAGCAATACTTACATTCTGTCCCCATGTCTGGAACATCCCCCTCCTGTTTGTTGGCCTGTCTCCACTGTGTATGTTGTAAGAGTTATTTCCAACGACCCTCTGTGATGCTGTTTGTCAAATCCAGCAAAACGAATCAACCACAAAGGGTAAAGTGCCTTGAGCAAAATGTAGTTTCAAAATCCAAATAACTTTTTCTTGAGGCACAACACGACAATAAGAAGCTTGACATTTTATTAAACACACTGAACTAAAAAACAAAAACAATAAAACATCCAGTAAGCGCTTTCACATTCTCTTGAATGCTTCATCAGCCATTTCTACATTTAAATACATTTGCTGTTACTTAATCAACCAATCATTATTGTTCCTTACTTGATGACATCAGTGCTTAATTGATTAAAAAATTAATAAAAAAATTGCTGGCTGAAATTCATGTTCAAAACCTCTGTGATTCTTTATATTAAAAACAAATATTTAATTTATAATAGATACTTCAACCTACATGTTTGTCAAATCCCACATGAAGTTCTGCTCACAGTGAAGTAAAAGGGCTAACACCCACATGAAGTGCTTAGTTATAGGAGTGTGTTTCCATGCAATTGGCTATAAAAATGATATCACAGCTGTTCCACATGCAATTAGCAAGTGGGGGACTGCAATACATGCACAGGCCATCAGCTGATCATGAGCATTACTTACAAAACTCAAGCTGCTGCCTATGTAAAACAGATGTACTTTTCCACATCCACCAGAGAGGGAGAGAGAGAGAGACAGACAGACAGACAGAGACAAACAAAGGAAGGGTGGGATTAAGAGAGTAAGAGCTGAGTGTGTTTGTGTATGATCAGTGGGGGCAGTGGTATCTGGGTATTATAATGGTTGCCTATATTGTTTACTAATCCATACTGTCACACAGTAATTACACATGGCTGTACACATGTATGGCTGAGGATTGTCTACAACCTCTACCATGTTTAAAAACTGTTGGCCTTGTAATGGAGACATTGGGACATATAGGTCCTCAATATAATGATGTAGCAAAACCCCCACTGCAATGGATCCTGTCATTACACAATCACCCCAACACCCACACAGGATACTAATGATGCACACACAAACATGCACTTACCAGTAATGAGTTTTAAACCCCTACCTGACTATATTGCTATTACAGTGTTACGCAGTTATTGCATATACTACGGAGCATACACATTGAAAAGCTGTCCAAAGGTATCTTTGAAGGTGAGTGGCATCAGCAGCAGTGCTAGAGGAGGAGTAAGGGAAGTGTAGTAAGTGTGAATGTCCACAAAAGCAGGTGTCAACAAAAACACACACACACTCTCTTAGGGAAACACGCATTATCACAGTTGGCAGGATCAGGATTAGAACTCCTACCTAACTAGTTTGCTATACTATAGTATTACACAGTCATCACAAGAGCCACAGGGCTTACATGGTTGACACATGGCCAAAGGGTTATTTCAAGGTGAATGACATCAGCAGGCATGCTAAAGTAGGGCAATGGGAGGTGTAGTGAGTGTGAATGGCTTCAAAATCATTCATCTCCACACACACACACACACACACACACACACACACACACACACACACACACACACACACACACACACACACACATATATATTTGCCAGTACTGAGATGCATAGGTTCATTGCTTTACAGTGTAGTAGGTGAATGGGCCTTAAGGCTGTACAAAGCTAGGCAAAGGGAATACCTTGGCATCAGGCCATATGACAATAGTCTCCAGTGTGGCTCAGGGGTGTAGTTCCTGGAGTGGTCCCCATGGGTGGGTAGTGTATTCACCATCCACTCATCTGGGTTACTATTGTGGGTGGCCAGTGATGTGCACTGCTTCCCATGTATATGATCTATATTCCATAATATGGACAGTGTCTGGGTTGTGCACATGTCCCACACACATGTTCTTTGATGTGTGGAAGTGTACTTGAGGTCTCTGGGGCATGTTGTGTGGACAGATTGTTATCTTCTGATGTAGCATTCCTGACCTCATTTGGTGAGAACTGGCTATGGAAATGAGGTCATGCTTGCACCTACATTGACAGCATCATACAGGTATTCAGTGGTGTTATTGGCATCTGTACATACAGGGCATGTGTATAAGGCATGGTATTCTCTTTGTGGGTTACATTTGCAGACTCTACAGTTGTTGCAGGCATCCAGTAGGGAACATAACAAAAGGGCCACTGTAAGCATTTATTTGCCTACTGCAGGGATGGAACAGGGTGCCATGTCCTTTTATTTGCTGGATAACACACACTCAATCAGGAGATGTAACACATAGGTTCATAGGTTCATAGGTTGGTACTGGGCTATCTGCCTAAGGCATATATTAGCCCAACCATGTTGTGCGGTATTCACCGCCCCTTTAGTAGTTCCCTAGACCCTTTAATAGCAGCTAGTACCCTTGGCCCCTATCTAGTAGTGCTGTTAGTGTGATCCCTGGTGTGAACTTTCTGTTACCCATCCACTCATCAAGGTTCCTCTTGAAGAGTGATAGTGAGGGGCTCTGTCTTATGTAGATCGGGACCCTGTTCCATAGTAAGGAAAGTCTCTGCGAAGGGAATCTATCCCTCCAGCATGTTCTAGTCATTGTTGTGTTGAGGTTTATATCCCTAGAGCATGTAGCTCGAGTAGATTTGGTTTTGCTAAGATGGAGCATGTTCAACAATTCTGGGTTGGACATGGCTCTGTATGTTAGACAGAGATCACCTCTGAGAAAGCAGTATGCAACAGAGAACAGTCTTAGCTTTTTCAATCGTGCTGCATAGGGTAACTGTTTGAGGCCAGTAATCCTCTTGGTTAGGTACCTTTGTGGTCTCTCCAGCTGCTGGAGATGTCTAGCCAGATACATTTTAATTGGTGCATTGTACTCAATAATGGGTCTGATGAGGGAAGAGTAGAGGGGCACCATTACATCCTTAGATCTTGATGCGATCCCTTTCGTGATCAGATGGGTCACATAGAAGGATTTTCTAACCACTTTGGCAACATGGTTATCAAAGGAAAGCTGACTATCTACTTGGGTCCCTAGATCCCTTATTTTTTCTTCAGATTTCAGGGGATTACCTCCTATGTTGTAGTTTGCGGGTACTCTGTTTTTTCCAAAGGGGATTACTATGCATTTTTTTGCATTTAGCTTGAGACCATGGCTTTGACACCATGCGTCAGTCTCATTTAGGCCCTTCTGGAGGATCTCCATGTCGGCCGAAGACTCTATTATAGCACCCAGTTTGCAGTTGTCCACAAACTTAGTCAGCCACAGCCCTTCCGTGCTTCCTGTACTTCGGAGAAGTATATGCCAAACAGGAGGGGCCCCAGGACAGAGCCCTGAGGCACACCACTCGTTACTGGTCTGGATTCGGACATAGATCCTGCTACTCTTACTTTATGGGATCTGTCTGAGAGCCAGTTTTCAATCCATCTTGTGACGTAAGGGTTTATGCCCAGGCTGGTGAGCTTATCAATAATACCTGAATGGAGAATGGTGTCAAATGCTTTAGCAAGGTCAAGGTAAGCCGTGTGTATCTCCTTTCCCTTATCTATAGCCTGAGTAACTGTCTCAAAGAAATCCACCAGGTTCAGGAGGCATGATCTGCCCTTGACGAAGCCAAAATGTGTGGGGTTCAGCGACTGGAGGTTCCCAATCTCTCCATTTATGAATTCCATAATGATTCGCTCCATAGCCTTACAGATCAGACTGGTTAGGCTTATTGGTCGGTAGTTCCCAGGGTCAGTTGTGGCCCCACCCTTGTGTAGCGGGACCACCATTGCTGTGCGCCATTCTATGCTCACATATCCTGTGGAGAGGCTGAGACTGAACAGGGTATTAAGATGCGGGGTTAATTCCTTTTGGAGCTCACATATGACACAGCCTGGGACACCATCTGGTCCCATGGAGGCAGTGTTTTTAGCTTTAGACAGAGCCTTGTTAACCAACGTATCAGTAATAATTGGACTTACACAATCCTCTAGAATGGTAATAGGCCCTGTAGGTGGTGAGGGGGGGGGGGGAATTTGCACTGAACCTGTCAACCAAGATGTTGGCAATGTCAGAAGGGTCAGTGTATTTTGTTCCATTTTGTACTAGCTCAGAACAGACCTGAGCATTGCCATTTAGGTTTTTGACATAGTCATAGAAGGCCTTATGGTTATCCTTGGCATCCTTGGCAACTTACTTTTTAAAATTAGCTTTAGTTGACTTGATGAGGGCCCTCAATTTCTTACTAATGCTGATCAGGGATGATTTTTCTACTTGAAATTTGGCCTTTTTTGTATAAGTCTCCTCCTTTTATTGTAAAGTTTGCTTATGGCCGGGGTCCACCAGACTGGTTTCTTCTTGCTTGAAGAAGGAGTCTTGGATTTATTTGGAATAGCACGGTCCATGCAATCCTGAAGATGCATATAGAGTTCCTTGGGTGTAGGATTCCACATCCTGGATATCATTAGCCTTCTGCAAGGGAATAGTGAAGATTTCCACTTCAGATGCAAGTAGTTTGAAGTTTGCTTTGGAAAGGTTTTTGACTAAGGTTTCTTTGATTGGGGGAGGTGGAGGAGTGAGGATGTCCAGGGTTATCAGTTTGTGGTCGGATCTGACCAAGGATCACATCACAGTACTTTTTGATGTCAGTGGCACTGTTGTGGTCAACAGGCATGTAGTCCACTGCAATCACACCGTGGTTACTATCTGTGAGGCAATATGCAGGGAACTACCAATATAGTGGTTGTTGCCTAGCCAAGTGTGTTTGTGTATGAGACATGGGTGGACAGTGTTCTCTGAGTAATAGAAGGGTTGTCTATATTGTTTACCAATCCATAATGTCACATGTAGGGCTATGGATTGTCTACACCAACCTCTCTGGTGTTTGACATCTGTTGGCCTTGTAAGGTGGACATTGTGACATATGCTAGGTCCTCAACATAATAATGTAACAAACCCTCCCTACAATGAGTCCTGTTATTACACAATCACAGCAACCTCCACACAGTATACTGATAAGACACACACACACGCACACACACACACACACACACACACACACACACACACACACACACACACACACACACACACACACACTTGCCAGTACTGAGATTCAAACCTCTACCTAACTATGTATTGCTATTATGGTGTACCACATTTATTGCACTCACCACAGAGCTTATAGGATGGGTGTTATCCCAAGGTACTTCTAAGGTAAGGAACATCACCAGTCCTTGTAAATACTGGCACTGGGTGATGTAGTGGGTGAAAGATCCCAAAAATAATTTTACCCTAAACACACATTTACATTTGCCAGGGGTGAGGTTCAAACCTCAATCAAACAATCTTTACAGACCATTACGGTACACATTTACCACATGCAACACTGACCTGATATGGTTTAGGGTTGGCAACAGGTACTTCTAAGGTGGATGATATCTGCAGGACTGCTAAAGTCAGGCTCTCAGATGTGTACTGGGTGTAAATGGGGTCAAAATCTTTGAGGTACACACATACATATGTACCCAAACAAACACTTGCCACAGATGAGATTCAAACCCATACAAGTGTACTTTCTGCTACTACATTATTCCGCATTTATGGCATGCACCATGGAGCTTACATGTAGGAGAGCTCTGCACAGGTATCTTTGAAGGTGACTAATATCAGCAGCAGTGCCAAAGGACGGGTAAGGAGAGAGTAGTAAGTGTGACTGTTCATAAAATCAGGTCTTATCAAGGACACACACTCTCTCGTACAAACACACACAGTTTCAGAGTTGCCATGTGTGGGATTAGAACTCCTACCTGACTAGTATGCTACACTATAGCATTACACAGTTATCGCATGTGCCATGTCCAAAGGGGTATTTCAAGGTGGCTGACATCAGCAGGCTTGCTAAAGTAGGACAATGGGAGGTGTAGTGACTGTGAATGGCCTCAAAATCATTAATATTTACACACACACACACACACACACACACACACACACACACACACACACACACAAACACAGTTGCCATGTCTGGGAGTAGAACTCCTATTTAACTAGCATGTTACACTATAGCATTACATATCTGTCACACATGTTACAGAGTTTATGGGGCTAGCCCTTCTCCAAAGGGGTATTTTAAGGTGACTGACAGCAGGCTTGCTAAAGTAGGGCAATGGGAGGTGTAGCGACTGTGAATGGCCTCAAAATCATTAATCCCCGCACACACACAGAGTTTCACAGTTGTCATGTCTGGGATTAGAACTCCTACCTAACTAGTATGTTACACTATAGCATTACACAGCTATCACACGTGCCATGGAGCTTATAGGGCTGGCCTTTCTCCAAAGGGGTATTTCAAGGTGACTGACATCAGCAGGCTTGCTAAAGTAGGGCAATGGGAGGTGTTGTGACTATGAGTGGCTTCAAAATAATTAATCTCCACACACACAGAGTTTCACAGTTGCCATATCTGGGACTAGAACTCCTACCTAACTAGTATGGTACACTATAGCATTATGGAGTTATCGCAAGGGCCATGGAGCTTATAGGGCTGAGATGTGGCCAGAGGGTTATTTCAAGGTGACTGACATCAGCATGAGTGCTAACATGGGCAATGGGAAATGCAGTGTATGTGAATGAGCCATAAAACATTCCTCTGGAAACACACATATAACACTCAGTCACACACATCTTTACATTTGACAAGACTGGGTACACAAATGCTAGATGAATATTGATTTGTACTATCATCTTACACAATTATCACAAGCACCACAGACACTATAGGGCTGAGGGCTACCAAAAGCAAATGTCTACAGTGATTGACATCAGCACATCATGTGATATTGGCCAATTGGATGTGTGGTGGGTGGGACAGGCTGCATGATGGAAATCTCTCTGTCACTGTCTGTCTTTCTCTTCCCCACATCTCTGTGTGTGTATGCTTGACCTATTATAGTGTGTTGGCCTTGGATATGTGTGAGTATTCCTATTCAATGTGTGTGTGAAGCATGAATGGTGTACAATATGGTGTGTGTGCACAGACATCTGCAACTGACAGATATGTATAGTCCACTGTTGTTGTCAGACATGGGCTTCATTTCTCTAAGTGTAGGAGCATGCCCAGTATGGCCTTCTGTACTGAGTGTGTGAATCCATTCCAGGAAGGTTGTGCTCCAGTCCAGGATTTGGTGTTCTACACCTACAGCTAGCATCCTGTTTCTGCACAATATCTGTAGATAGGTTGACAATATGGAGTTACAATGGGCGAAATATAGTGGGATACTGTAACTATTGTGTCTGTGCTGCTTGATTTACATGGTTGGTGTTAGAGATATTCAGACATATGTACTGTTTTACACTGTGATGTATTATGTCCTCAACTACTGACAGATATACTTATTTGCTCACAGTTATTTCCTGGGAAATACAAGATGAATGAAGCTGTGACCTGTATTGTGGTCTGCAGCCTACATATGCTTGCACACTCATGCCATTCTGGAAGGGTAGCTGCAGACACTTGCTGATGGGTCTGTGTAAATGGTCCTGCACCTTGGTATTGTGGTGGCTGAGGATCCCCTGCTTGTACATCTATTGATATAACAGAATGGCCATATCCTGCTGTGGCCATACGTCTCAGCTCTACAGATCATCCAGGTTACCCAGAGGCAGGGCTCATATATCTGGTCAGTTCCCCTTCACATTCTAGTTTATGAGTAGGTTTGTAGCCACCCATTACTGAGTTTGCAGGCAGGGGTAGTATCAGCACACATCAGTTTTTCAGACCTCACACACTCCATGGCGTCCATGCTTCTACATCCCCCCACTCTGTTATTCTATCCTCTTCTTAACAGCACGCAAGTGAAATCTGAGAAGTATCCCTATAGTTGTCCCTTCATCCCAGCAGTATTTAGTGTTTGGTCCACAGTTCATGCAGTAGGGCATGGTCGGCATGCTACTGTGATTTGTCAACATGGCCTTGCATTTGTGTTCTGTGGGCTGTGTTATGTTGTTAGTTGGGACCCCATGAGATAACATACATTGGCAGTAGGTGTGAGGCACAGGACTTTGACAGAGGACTGTAGGGCATTTGGTAGTGACGCAGGCCATCTGTAGCAGGTCAGTGCATTTTGCCACTCCTACTGTCCCAGGCTGCGAACCACTGGATTCCCCTGAGGTGACAGGGTAAGTGTGCGAGATGTTAATGGCAATAGTTCCTGTCTATATTAATCCATTGGTCTGGATGCTGGCAGTGTGCTGCTTACAGCTAGGGACACACCTGCATGGGACACCTCTTCAGCATGCTGCATTCTGTGGGTACGCCCATACAGAAGTGGGGGTCATACTGTACTCATTCCCAACAGCAGGGATATGACCTGTGATAAACCTGTGGATGATGATGGGGTGAGCTGAGTTCATGTGTGATATGGAAGCTTTTTGCAGCTAACTCGCAGATATACCTGGGACATTCCCCTTATGCTGTCTTGTGCAGGGACATAGGCAGTCTCTCATTACTTCATAACTGTGCCTTTTGTGGTCTGCCAGTGATTGTCCAGACTACATCAGTATTCCATACTACACAGACAACTAATGTGCTGCTAACCTGTCTGTGCAATTCCAAAGGTGTGTGCAGTTGACAGTTACATTTTAGGGTACTTCCACCTGTGTACTGTGTATAAGTCTGGGCCCACATTCATGGCATGTCCATCTTTCAGATGATGACAAATATTGACATCTGAACAGTGAGTATGGATGACTGCTGAACTGGGTCTTGCTGGGATGCATTGTGGTTGACACTGCAGTTGTGAGAACATGGCCATGTCAACAACAGTACTGGCCATAGGCCAACGAGACACAACCCCCCATGCCTACATGCTGACCACTTCCACACAATATAGAACACACAACAGCCTAATACACAAACCCCTGCATATTGTACACATGCAACAATCTATCCTGTAAATTGGACCAGCTCAGGTAATCTGTGCTCCACTATTAAACCCACACGTACATGTTACTGCATTTCTACATAGGATTGCATGGGTGGGGGGGTAGACCTGACAACTGTAAACATTTGCTATGACTGTACTGGTATTTCAGATACTCTGTTGTCTTCCATTTCGTTTTGTATTCTGGCCTATCATGCAGACTAGAGGCATATCAGTAGAGTACAGATCTTAGGTTTTATTGACCTATATTTCAGTTTCAGATTTCTTACCCTTCAGAACTAATATACAACTGCCAGACCTGTTGTAGTCTGTCTGTGCAGGTCTGGAGGAGGGGCTGTTTACCATTGCCATCAATTGGAGGCCTTAGCACAACCTTTCTTTATGGTCATCTATACCTGTCCTGCTGGCTGAGGCTGGTGGTGGGTATGTGAGCCTCACTGACATGCATGTGTGTGTCCTATGGACACACATTTAGTCCACCACATGTACTGCAGTGAAATTTGTCACCTTGTCTAGTACTGTCTACTTTGTTGACACCGGTATTTGTTATGGATTTCATGCTGCCCATATAGGTGTCTACTATCTGCTACCATCCCATTCAGCCACCCGATTCCCTTGCATGCTCACATCCATACCATAGATACAGGGGGTGTATATCATAACCACGAAAATGCACAAAATCAAATGGCATTTCATCGAACACGAAACCACAAACACTGACAATATCGAAGCCATGGAACATAGAATTCTTACCCAGGGCAAGAATTCGCTGGGCCGTTCCATGGCTTCGCTATTTCCTCCACTGTGGTACGATCTCGGAGTTGGTATATTTAAGTAGGGGGGGTGTGGGGAGGGTGAAGCCCCCCACATTACACATAGTTTTTGGTGTGCTTATGTTGTGTGTGTGTTTCTTGGAACAGCAATTTTTTTTCCTTGGGAAAAAATTCGCTGTTCTGAACTTTAGATGATATCACATTTCAAACTTCCAATTTCGAGCTTATGGTCTTCGATATTTTGGAAGTTCGATAATGTGATATAGACCTGATACAGGTAACAACACATACTACTCCATTCAGCAATTGATAGGAAGAGTGATTACCTTGTGGCCGTGCCAGTATTGAGGATGGTACTGGAGGGTTGACTATGTCGGATGTGCATAGTACACTCCCTATACATGGTAAAACACATGTAGTATCATGTTTGGCATCCCTTTTACTGTATGTGCTAGAGAGGTGTCATTCCCTGGATCCCTACTATGTCAGTGTATGTGCTATGCATTGCCTCTTTGCCAAACCCTCTGCCTATATGGGCAGGCTCAGGTTGTTCCTTCTCTGAGTCACTCTGTGCCTGTGCTGCCTTTGGCAATGGTGGGGGGCTGTGTGGCCCTGCCCAGTGCTGTTCCTGCTGCAGCTGTTTCCGCAGGATCATATTGTGTAGCATGGCACATACAATGAAAATTTGGGTACATGTAGCTGGAGAGTACTGTAGGCTCCACCGGATATGTCCAGGCACCAGAACCATGACTTGAGCATCCCAAACACATGCTCTAATGTGATTCTGGTTTGTGCGTGTACCTCATTATGGAGTTCTTGTTCGGGTGTGTGTGCATTTCTGATGGGTGTCATCAGCCATGACTTCAGTGTGTAACCAGCATCCCCACTAGGTGGCCATATGGAATGTCCCTCACTGGCAAATCTCTGGTACAGGTGTGTCATATGCCAGATGTGGGAGTTGTGATAGCTTCCAGGGCTGCCAGCACACACATTCAAGATAATGCCCTGGGCATCACACATGACCTGGCAGTTGATGGAGGGGAAGCCCTTACAGTTTATGTAGACCCTACCCCGCTCAGCGAGTGGTGCTTTGATGTTTATGTGCATGCAGTCTATAGCACGCACTACCTCTGGGTATTCTTCTATTTGGTGGAATAGATGCATATTGCTGGTCAACGCCTCATGGGTGTTGAGGAAATATATGTGCTCATCGGCATGTGCTGACATGGCATCCAGGAACTGGTGGAGTACCCTGGATGCTGATGCCTGTGAGATCCCCATGATATCCCCAGTTGGTCTTTGGAAGGTACCTGTGGCTAGTATTCTGAAACCTACACATACCTTGGTATCCACTGGGATGGGTTCCCCTCTGTTAGTTCTGTGTGTGAGGAGTGGCCGACACAGCTCAACAATTTGCTGTAGGATGTCCCTGTCCACCCTATAGCTCTCCACTATCTCCAGCTCATGTAGCCCCTGGTAGGTTACCCTGGGTCTGAACACTCTTCTCCTTCTCCTCACTGTGTGTTGGTCATTAGCATTCTCATCCTCACCACCCTCAGCCTCTTCCACATATTGACGTATGAGAGTGACAGCAGCCCCTATCATTTTGTTAGTTTTGTCAGGTAAAATTTCCCCATCTGTGTACACCGGTGGTGTGGAGTTTGTGGGAAAAAAACAGAATGAAAGGTGTTTGCATAGTTTATAGTAGTGTGCTGGGCTGGGCTGTTGCCTGTGTAATTGGATGATTCTGATGAATTTCACCTGCCAGCCATGCTAGTCCTCCTTGATTGCCTTCCTATTGCTGTTTTCCCTTCCCATTGCCTTCCCGTTTAAGCCCCATGGTGTGGTGCTCATACCCAGTGCTCAGATGTGAACAGAGCTGCTATTTCCTGTTTTGTTTTTTTTTTGTTTAAAACCACCTGTTTAAGCAATGTAAACACTGCTAGGCAGCCTCAGACCCACCCCCTTCCTTAGCTGTGCTTAGCTAAGGGCAAACATGGGCCACAGAACTTTAATAAGCTTACAGCATGCATGACACTCCCCCTTATGAGGTCATCTAACTATTATGATTATACCATGGTGTTGCTGCACCTACATGGTTGGGTGCAAGCTAACACTGAGGAGAAATCTGTGATTCAGTATCAATCCCCTTATTTGCATAAAACTGACTGCGGGTGCATGGTTACAAAACTGACACTCAGCCTTCCCCCTTAGCAACCACTATTCCATGGTATTGTCTTATGCATGCCATTGACTATTATGGCAGAATGCTGATTTGGGTTTAAAAGCTTATTTCCAACTTTTTTCCTTATTTTTGGGCCAATCTCATTTGCACACTGCTGCCCTACGCTTAAACGGGCGAAATGGGACAAAAAAAGTTATTTTTTATATTTTTGCAACTATTTTCCATGCCATTGTCCATATATTTGGCCATTGGCATGCCTACTACATTGAATACATGCTTTCTTTCGAGCTGTCATGTCTCCATTTTGTAATTTGCAGAAATGTATTTGGTTAGTAACCAAATACATTTCTGCAGGTTACACTATTCCTGCACAGATGCCTGCCTGCTTCCTGGATCGCTAATTTACCTAATTTGCATGGTTTTCACCAGCAAAAGGGGTAATTAGCATACAGGAGCTGTGTCCATGCAGGAATAGTGTAGGAGCGCTCATGCACATCCTGGGAGCTCTTTCCTGGATCGCTCATCAGCCATATTGAGAGCAACAGCTCTTGCACTATTCCTGCACACCGTGCAGAGCTTGCTGAATCCTGGGGATACTGTTATCATCTCAAGGCAGTTTCACAATTTTGAGCTTCAGAGTGAGGATACCTTATTCCTATGGTGGACTTGAAGTCTTGGAATGGGTAAGGAAACATGTGAACTAGTACAGAAGTAAGCTGTAGTCTGGCAGCAATTTTAGCATACCTTATTTTTTTCCATATAAAGCATGAAATGTAGATAGTGTCAGAATTAAATAAATTCTTCATTGAGTGATACTGCAGGCTGCAGATTAGCTAAAATCTGTCTGATCCTATGGTGTCTAAAGAAATTATACAAAGAGGCAAGCTTTAGGTGGGCCAAGAACCCCCTACTGTGCCATTCATTTTCTCTACTATTTCTATTATACACTTTTTGCATATCTTGTGTTATTAAAAGGGAATAAAATTCCTTGTCTAAGATCAAATTACAGTAAACCTGTCTCTGGCTGAGAATCCCAGGTAAAAGGAAGACAAGGCAGAGATTAGCACACATACATAGCTGCAGTCAGGCATACATACTTACAGTCATTCAAGCCTATAAGCCTAAACCAAGTGGAGACCATGCAACAATGCCAGGTTAGTAAATATGAGTTTCTGCCTCTCATCTCTACCCAGTTTTGCAGCACATTTCTGAATTTGCCTCATATTTTTGTCATCCTTCACAAATGTTTGATTTTTGTGGTAAATTAATGAGGATTACAGTCAGCTGATCATGCTAGTCATAAGAATTTTATAGTTCTTATTGTTTAAGACAATGATGTCCATGCAATACCAGTTCTGTTAACTTTTAATTAAATATAGTATAAATTTTACTGGACATAATAGATGCATTATTGTGTGCACAAGGGTCCGAATGGAGAGATGGGGGTCTGAATGGAGAGATGATGGGGTCCAAATGGACAGATGATAGGGGTCCAAATGGAGAGGTGATGGGGTCCGAATGGAGAGATGACAAATTTGCAAGCAAAGGAGAGTAGTATTGTTGGAACTGAAATCATCTTCAAGTCTTGGTGAGTACCTTCACAAGGTGGACCCTGTTTTTCACAAAATCTCACCAAGATGACACTGATATATATATATATATATATATATATATATATATATATATATATATATATATATATATATTATATACTGCATTTTATATAGCATACATCATGGACAGAAATAGGTTAAAACTAAAAAAGATAGCTGGGTGCACAAGATACAGGATAAAAAAGTGTGCAATCCTGGTTGGCACACTGGTGCCAGGACTGGAAAAAATGACAGCTTAGAATCCTCAAGACATAGAAACATTCCTACAATGGGGTTAGGCCAGGCTCAGGGGGAGGATGGCCCCTTATTGTAGAAGGAAGCAGTAGTCCACAAAAATCACAAAAACTGTTAGGCCAAAAAAGAACCATAAAGATTATAGAGTGGAATATTGAGGATAAGAATGAAACACTGTATTGTTACTATTATGCAAGAAGCCCAGAATTTACAGACAGAAGATATACAAAAAGATTAAGAGAAAAATTAAAAGAAAGAAAAATACTTGCCCAAGAAAAACTGCCAGAAGCTTCAAATAAAAATCTGTGTTCATTAATAAAACAGATTTATGTAAAACATTATATAGACCAAGAAACCTTGGGCCATTTAGAAAAAGAAGCGACTGAGGAAGTGTGAAAATATAAAGAACGAAATCTAGAGATTTTTGATAGGTATAAAAAAGAAATATGGACATGCTAAAGAAAGCGAGATGTGATATGGTGCAATATTTATGCAAAGGAGAAAGCCAAATTAATCAACATAAAAAAAAATCCCCAAATATAGTCGAAGAGAAATACAGGTAAAGGCATCCAGATATGGAAAATTTCACAATACAAAAAATAAGATCTCAAAGAGGGAAGGCAGAATAGAAGATTAGTAAAGTAGGAGTTTGAAAAATAGAAACCGAAGTTAAGGAATACCTGCGATGCAAAAGATTTAGTGTAGAAAGTCTAACACAGGTTATATCACAGAATGATGGAACAATGAGCCACCAAGTAAAGAGACACAGGAGGAGCAGGAGACATCTGAAGAAGAAATATGGACATGGGAAAGAAAAAGAGATTTAATATGATGCAATATTTATGCAGAGAAAGCAAAACTAATCAATACAAAAAGAGCAGCACCAAAGATATTCGAAGAAAAATATAGGCAAAGGCATCCAGATATGGGCATTTTTACAATACAAAATATAAGAAAACAAAGAGGAAAAGTAGAAAAGAGGATTAGCAATGCAGAAGTTAAAGAAATGGAAATTGAAGTTATGGATTACTTGCAAAGTAAAGAATTTAGTGTAGAAAATCTACCTCTGATAACATCACAGCAGTTTAGAGCAATGGATCCCAAAATTAAGTAAAAATCAATGGAATGGAAAACATCTGATCAGTTGCCAAATGAAGATATTTTGCAGCCTTCCATAGAAAACCAGTACAAAAATTCAGCTGGAGCTGTACATCAAGAGAAGGAATAGGAAATTGTGGCAAATCTGATGCAGTCAGTGTTGTGGGGTGATAAGCCAGTGAGTTCTCATATGAAAGAGCAACAGATGACTCATAATGAAAGTGAAAAGAATATGGTGCAGGAAGATGTTCTGGAACTTTCTATAGAATACCTGCCGGAAATGGAAAACAAATAAGTGTGCCCTCAGTTTAGAAAAAAATGATCTAAGAGCAAGAGTTGCTTGATTTAATAGAGATAGACAGAAACATTAAGATCACTGAAAGAAACAGATTACAGAAAGTCAATAAAACCCAAAAAGTTAGAAGTTTGATAAAACAAATGAACACAGTAATTAGGACTGTTCATAGAAATTCATGTGATATAACAGAAATAAGTAGGCTATATTACTGTGCAGATAAATTAATAACAGATAAAGTCTTACCATAAAAACAAAGGGCAGTAAGGAAAAGGAAGAGGGGAAATCAAATGTCATCATAGAACTAGCGAATAGAAAAAAACTAAATTAAGACAAGAAGTGTCACTGTTAAAAGAATATAGAATAGGGAACAGATCCACAAAAATACTCAGAAAGATAGATGTGATAAAAGCAATGTGCAGTATCAGAATAAATCAGGATGTGTCCTGCACTATCGTAATAATAAACTAAAGGTATCAGCACAGGCAGAAAAACTTAGAAGATGTGCAGATAAATATAAAGGAAAAGTACAAAATAAGCAATTTATTGAGGACCCAAAAAAGTTCTATACAGAACTGGGAAACAAAGCAAAAGGAATTGAAACTCTACCAAAAAAGAAGTAATAGATACATTTTGGAGAAATACCTATGAAGATCCTGTAGAACATAACAAAGACGCTAAACGGACAGAAGAAGTAAAAGAAAGAATAAAAAGTTTAAATATATAGGATATGAAATGGAATAAAGTAACATCCAGAGAGGTTGAAACAAAATTAAGAAAAGCTCCTAATTGGAAAATCCCAGGCTCAGATGCCGTACCTAACTTCTGACTAAAAGTATTAACATTTTTACATGAAGATTTAACCATGAGTAAGAACTATTTATATGCGTACACCGGACAGACACCAACCTGGTTAACAACAAGAAAAACAATGCTCCTACTTAAGAGCAAACCTGCAAGCTATCTTAAAAACTATAGACTAACAACTTGCCTTACAATGATGTACAAACTATAAACTAGAATTGATGCCAACATAGTTTATAGTCATTAGAAGAAAACTCAGTCATGGCAAAACAACAAAAGGATAACAAAGAAAGTCATATGGAACAAAGGATCATTTTTTGTTAAAGTCATAATGGAGAATTGTACAAAGGGGAATAATCTAAGTATGGCATGGATAGACTACACTAAAGTATTTGACAGTATCCCACAATCTTGGATAAAAGAGTGCTTATAAATATACTGATTAATTACATTACTGCAGCCATGAAACCATGGCAAACTACTTTGCAGTTAACCCATGATAAAGGGCAAATTATTACTCCAGGGATAAAAATTCAAAGATGGATATTTCAGGGTGACTCTTTGTCACCACTGCTCTTTTGTCTTGCCCTTAACCCATTAAGCTGTCTACTTAACAGATTAGTGCACATAGAAAAAGCTAAAATCTGCAAGATGGTAAGGTTTATTCAATAAAATAAAAACACTTTAAAAGTCAATAAAATGGATAAGCACTTTCGGAATACACTTCTTCAGATCCAGAAATCAATCAGCAGTAATTAGTTCTGTATAGGGAGGCTTTCCCAATCAAATTGCTTTCCTCAGCCGACTCCTCTTCAGGGCTAGTTTGAGGGAAAGGATGCCATTGAGACATGGTACAACATCTGCTCTTAAATCTGCGATCCATAATAACTCTTTATATTCAGTTGCATTAAAAAGATCACCTCTCCTTGGTCCATCTGCAACACATTCTAAGACCATAAAAGAACATTTTTCTCCTGAATAAAGCATAATATGTTGGGATAACGCATTTGTAGGTGATTTATATTTAATCTCATTCATATGCTTGAGAATCCTAGTTTTAAATGGGCAGTTGGTCTTGCCAATATAAACACTTTGACAACATTCATATAGCAACATAAATCACATTTTTGTGGTGCAATCAGACTACATATTTAGTTGATATATTCTCTTAGTTGTTGGATGTGAAAATCTATTGGTAGTATTAATACTTAAGCAGGCTTTACATTTACTGCATCTATAAGTGCCTTTCTTTGTAGTGAGAGATTTCTTTCCCATATGTCTTTCACTGCATAGAACGCTCTTCAAATTCAGCTTATTCTTAAAGAAAATCTGGGAACTTCTCCTACTATTCTCCTCAAGGTTGCATCCGCTGTTAGCATTTTCCAATTTCCTTTTATTATTTTATAAATCTGTTGGACTCTTGAGTATAAGTAATAGTACATCTGATATTACCCACAGTGTCTTTTCTAGCATTTTTGATGCTCCCTTGATCACGATGGAAATAAGGTTTCCTTCTCACTGGACTCATTGAGTCAACTGCCATTTTACCTTTGTCTGTTTCATTTACTTTATAACCTCTCTGATATAAAAGTTCTTTCACTTGACCATTTTCAGTCTCTTGATGTTCTTTCTTAGTAATCCGCCTTGAGTCTCTCAAGAATTGATTTTTAATAACCTGTAGGAAAACATTACTTGGGTGCATTGTATCACGATGCAATAAATGATTACTCCAGCATGATTTATGATACATCATCATATCTATAATTCCTCATTCATCTTTCAAAATAGTCATGTCAAGAAAATCAATCTTGTCTGGAGCAGAATGAACTTCAAAATCCAAATTCATGGTAGACCTTAAATACTCAACAAAGGCATTCATATGCAAAATATCACCTTGCCATAAGAAAAATATCATCCACAAATCATTTGTAAAGTATAAGTTGTTTGCCCCATCTGTTTTGATCACTAAATACAAATTATTTCTCCCACTGTGCTAATACTATATTGGAGTATGAATTTGCACATGGGGTGCCCATGGCAACACCCCATTTCTGTAGACAGTATTCATTGTTGTACATTAATACATTATTCGCCAATGACTAACAGCATACAAATCTGTGCCACTTGTTGTCTCTCATAGGAATCATCTGATATTAGGAATATTTGCACATTCTCTATCCCATAATCATTAGGGATAACTGTAAACCAACTTCTAACATCCATGGTGACCATGAGTGTCGTTCCCTAATCCGATGTATTTTTATTAAACATAGATAAACCCAAAAGAAAGTCTTCTGTATCCCTCAATACAGTGTTGGCTCTGATCAATCCTCTTTTCAACTGATGTTCTACATAGATGGAAATAGGTTCCGTAACCCACCGTTTACCTGAAACTATTGGATGCATGGCTGGGTTAACAGGATCTTTATGGATTTTTAGTAACCCCTGAATGGCAGGAATAATAAGAGAGTCAACCACAAAATACTTAAAGAGGTCTTGGCTGATGACCCTTGTTAGCCTAAGATCTTGCAGTTCCATATTCACCTTCCTAATAATCTTATCTAATTCAAATCTCTGTACCCGTTGATATGTAGTCATGTCTTCCAATAGTCTTGTCATTCTATCAACATACCAGGTTTTATCTAACACCATCAGGGCTCCTCCTTTATCTGCTGGTCTAAGAATTAAAGAATCATTATTCATTAACTTCTTCAAAGCCTGATGCTCATCATGGGTTAGGTTATAAAAATGTTGTCCATTCCCTGTACATCTATTATTCCTTAATTTAGTGGCGTCATCTTCATACACTTTAACAAAGGTCTCTATAACAGGGTGTGTAGGTGGAATCAAAAGACTAGGTTTTTTGAACACTGCTACTGCTGAATAAATTTGTACTCTGTTGCCATCTTTAAACATATTCTTTAGTGTCAGATTTCTTGCAAAACACTCCAAATCAATAACAAACTTGCTCAGTCTTGATTGTAATGAAGGAATAAAGGTTAAAACTTTATTAAGAATACCTTCTTCTGCATTAGTCAGAGAATATTGGGATGAATTTACTACCAGAATGTCATCGCTATTATGTATAAGATCATGCTGCAATAGATTTTTGTTGACAGTTTTCTCTTCTTCCTGTCTTGGCTCAGTGAGTGATCTTTCCTGTGCCATTATCTCTGCTTCAGTAATATAGGGAGATCCGAAAAAAACAGCAGCTGCACTGCCGTTTCCTTGGGGCATGCCCTTGTAACATTCTGCATTGGTGTGATTAATTGGGCATCCTCTTGGGTATTTAAAGGGCCAATAGAACTCGTATTAGATTTTGAAACTCCGCCCCTATTTAATACATCAGTTCTAGTCTCTACAGTTACAATATCTTGTATTTTTCTGTTATCATTATCTTTATTATTATTAACAGCTGTATTATCAGGCCCTTCCCATTTGAAACGATCCACCTCTCCTTCTCCAGTTACAGGAATATTTCCATTTCTTTTTCACTCTTTATCAGACATTGTGTGTAGCCATTCAAATATATGGACCAAGATGGATAAAAGAACCAAGGAGAAGTGATCTTTTTAATACTACTGAACATAAAGAGTTATTATGGATCGCAGATTTAAGCGCGGATGTTTTACCAGATTTCAATGGTGTCCTTTCCCCTTAAACTGGCCCTGAAGAGGCATCAGCTGAGGAAAGCAATTTGATTGGGCAAGCCTCCATATAAAGAACCAATTACTGCTGATTGATTTCAGGATCTGAAGAAGGGTATTCCGAAAGCGCTTATCCATTTTACTGATTTTTAAAGTGTTTTTATTTTGTTGAATAAACCTTACCGTCGTGTGGATTTTATTTTTTTTCTATGAGCACTTGAGTTTTTTGAGCTTCTTCCATTCTACTTGTTTTTTTTCACTTAACAGATTAGGTCATGTCTGCAATTTGGCTGCCAGAAAACAACAAAGTGTAAAGACTTCTCATTTTTTGTGGATGATTTAAAACTGTATAGATCTTCAGATGAGAACTGAAATCACAACTGCAAGTGGTCAAAACTGTTTCAGGTAATATAAAAATGTAATTTGGTCTTGTTAAATCTGCAAAAGCAATCTTTAAAGCAGGAAAGCTGCAGCACCAAGAAAACATCAGCCTGGGACAGAAATGTGATATAAAAGAACTTGAGCAAGAGGAAGTATATAAATATTTGGGAATTGATGAAGGATCAACAATAAAACATGAACAGATGTGAATAAAACATAGGAATATTTTAGAAGACTAAAATTAATACTAAAAACAGTGCTGACAACTAGGAACACAGTCCATGCTATAAATCAGTTTCCTGTTCTTGTCCTAATGTCCAGTTTTAAAGTGGTTGAATGGTCCCAAAAGGTGTTGTATTGGTTGGACAGGAAAACAAGAAGGATGTTTCATGCTTATCAAATGATTTATAAAAATCATTGCATACCAAGAATATATATTCCCCATTCTGAAGGTGGTAAGTGTAGATCAGAGCATGTGTTGTGACTTTAAGAAGCATTTCAAAGTGAGGGTACATGCATATAAATAGAGAGCACATGCATTCAGCAGTGCCATCTTGAGTGAACAGCCAGAGTGTTAACATGTATGAGTGCAGTAGTCAGTCTGTTTATAAGCTTATTTAAGTTTAAGTTACTAAGCCTCAATCCTGATGTATTTGTATGTAATAAAGTTGCTTGAACTGAACCCAAAACTGTTCGTCTGTTTTATCCTTACTGGATAAGCAACATGGTGTCAGAAGTGGGATGTCTGAGCGACATAGTGTTAGAAGTGGCACACCTGAACAACATGGTGTTGAAACCGGGATGTCTGAGCAACAAGGAGCCAGAAAGAAGCCAAAAGTTGAGCCATGAGGTGCACAGTTAGAAATGGAAGTATACACCAATAAGAACGCTAAAGTCCACAAACTCCCAAAAGCTAATGAAACCACACAATTACAAACACCAGCAAAAACTGAATGGCATAAAGAGTTTCCTTTTAATGTCAATGTCCACAATCTCAATAAAACAGTTAAGCGCTTTCACCCACTGAATGTGGGCTTCATCAGAACATCCAAAAAAACTTAGCTACACTTTTAAATACTACATTTTGGCGCCAACTGAACACTGAGAATTCCTTAAAGTGATCAGTGCACTAAAAATATAAAAAAATGTATAAAATGTACTGTATGTTGTTCCTATATCCATATGCTGCATCATAACCTAAACTAAATATTAAAAATTTAAAAAGTTACAAATATAATAAACATTTCACAAAATACATAAAAACACAAATGTGTAATTACATTTTTAAACATAAGTACCTTAGTTAACTATAAACAACTTTATCAGTATATTGTATTAAGTAGTATCTTTGTGTAATGTTATACCAATAAGTACAGAGTAATTCATTACATGAGGTGAAAGGGAATGCATGTTTCTTTAATATAAGGAAAGATAATACACAGATATATGAGTATTTCAGTTATGCACATTTTAGGATAGATTTATAGGATGTTCGATGTAATTACACAAGCAAGTCTCATTCATTTATTAAGAAAGGTCACTCAAAAAAGCAAATTGATCATATAGAAAGCTGCAACTTTACTTTCTATATAGATGGTGCATCAGTGGTTGGTGAAATGGTTAATGCAGTAGATTTGTTGGCAGAAAACAAAGTGTTTTATACATATGTCCGGATTAATATTAAACCCACAGACCTCAAAGTGGACACTGGTTCAAAGTGCAATGTTATGTCAGCAGAGACATTTGCTAGAGCAAGAGCTGGTGAGCAACTTAATTTGGCCAATTGTGCAAAGCGTGTTGCTTATGGAGGTGAAGAGAATCAAGCCCAAGGCTCAGTAGTGCTATTCAGCTGGAAACAGTTATATCTTGCAATTTTATGTAGTCAAAAGACCTGTACAGTCATTATTAGGTCCTAGAGACAGTTAAGAATGAAACTGCTTTCTTTTATCAAAGAAGTCCATCATGTAAGCACATGTTCTAGTTCCAGTTTCACTGATGCTATTTTCTCAGAGTATGCTGATGTTTTTGAAGACAAGCTAGGTAAACTTCCAGTTGTATACTCCATGAAATTAGACCCAGAGGTCACTTCAGTGGTCAGACCAGCAAGGAGAGTTCCCATAGCTATGCAGGACAGAGTCAAAGTCCAGTTAGATGAAATGGTGCAGCAACGTGTGATTTGTCCAGCTACAAAACCAACTGAATGGGTGTCTTCCATGGTAGTCACTCATAAGAAAAGCTCAGATGAAATCAGAATATGTACTGACCCAAGAGACTTAAACAATGCATTAAAGATACCCCCACCATCCTATGTGTACAGTCAAGGAAGTTGCTACCCTCATGCCAAATGCCACTGTTTTTTCTGTCTTAGATGCAAACAGTTCATTTGGCAAGCAATGGTTGATCACAAATCTTCACTACTGACTACATTCAGTACGCCATTTGGTAGATACAGATTTCTCAGAATGCCTTTTGGAATAAATTCTGCCAGTGAAGTTTTTCAACGTGCAATGGAACAAATTTTTTCAGGCTAGCCGTATGCTATAATAGTAGATGATTTACTAGTTGGAGGCAACGATGAAGCAGAGCATAACAACAAACTCAGGAAAGTTCTGGAAAGAGCATGTGAAGTGAATCTAAATCTCAATCCCCTGAAATGTAAATTCAGGCTACCAAATGTTACTTATGTCAGTCATTTATTTACTAGTTCAGGCTTATGACCAGATCCTTCCAAACAAATAGTCATTTTTGAAATGCCTGCTCCAGACAATTTGCAAACCTTACAGCGTTTCTTGGTATGGTTAACTATTTGGGCACGTTTATACTAGACTTTGGTGAATTATCAGCACCTTTAAGAGAGCTGACACACAAAATTGTTACCTGGTCATGGTTGGAACAACACCAGAGAGCATTTGATGAACCTGAAACAGAACATTACCAGTCCACCTACGTTAAGATGCTATGATGTCCACAAACCAGTAATTCTTTCCTGTGATGACTCAAAGTTCGGTCTTGGTGCAGTTATTCTTCAGTAGAGCAGGCCAGTAGCCTATACATCTAGAACTCTTACCCAAACTGAGATGCAGTATGCTCAGATTGAGAAGGAACACTTGGCAATTGTGTTCACATTTTCGAAGTTCCATGATTATATTTATGGCTGAGCTATCCAGCCTGAGACTGATCATCAAACTCTAGTCACTATTTTAAAGAAGTAGTAAAAAAACAAAATGGGAGTCAACTACAAGCCAAAAAAACCCAGTGAAATAAAATAAAACTTTTATTAAAACAAAAGGTTAGCACTTTTGCGGAGTTGCCGCTTCATCAGATATCTGGTCTGATGAAGCAGCAACCCCGCAAAAGCGGTAACCTTTTGTTTTAATAAAAGTTTGATTTTATTTCACTGTTTCTTTTTTTGGCTTGTACTGTGGTGGTTGACTCACATTTTGTTTTTTTACTATTCCAGATTTGATTTGCGGGTCAGTTGGCTTGCTTGTGTTTTTACTCTTTGACTATTTTAAAGAAGCATATGCATACATCTCCATCAGCACTACAAAGAATGATGCTCAGATTACTAAAGTACAACTTTAAAATGGTTTGTACAAAAGGCAAACTTCTTCATCTGGCTGATATCTTATCTGGTTTACTATCAAAATGTTGAAGTAACATTCGGCAAACACAGGAATGTCGAACTGCGGTTGGACAATTTCCATGTTGCCGAACGTTACTTGAGCGAGAAAGTTTGTATCAGTGAATGCCACTCTGCATTCGTTGATGCAGACCTCGATGTCATGAGTACAATCACAGTACAGTGCAGACTGGGAAAACCATCCTTTTCCTCACTGTAGTGCGATCTTGGAGTTGGAATATATGTTTAGCAGGGGGTGTGGGGGGGGTGCAGAGGATAGGAGCTAGACTTACCTTATCTCCTATGTGGACATCCCATTCACTAGTTGATCTAAATGTCAAATCTACTGAATTCGTTCATCAGATTCAACATTTAGACCTAACTGGTATGCATAGATTTGGCTTTATGGGTCGAAGTTAAAAACAGAATTTGTTTTTAACGTTGATATTTTGATAGTAAACCACCTTATCCAGATCACCCAGAAATACCACAGAAAAGCTTGCTGCAGAGAATTTTGACATCAATGTCAAGTACGTAATTTTTCTACCACAAGACATTTGGAAAAGCTCAACCACTTTATCAGTGTTGGATAGCCGTTAAAGGAATCTTATGTACCAAAAGAAGTGCAACCTTATTTTCCTTACAGAGATGAGATGTTGATGAAAGATGGCATCATTTTGAAAGGTCCTAAAGTCGTCATTCCTCCTTCCTTAGAACATGACTACATCCAGATTTTTCATTGTGGCCACACAGGTTTTGAAGCTACCAAAAGAAGGGCGACATGACTTGTATTTGGCCTTCTCTGTCAAAAGATATCAGTAAAGTACTTTCATTTTGTTCAGTATGCGATAGTACTAGACCACATTTGCAAAAAGAACTACTTCAACTAAGCCACGTTTCTGAACTACCTTGGTCAACAGTAGCTACTGACATATTCTAGTGGAATAGTCAACATTACTTAGTGTTGGTAGACTCTTATTTAAATTGTTTTGAGATTGATTTGCTACCTAACCTAACATCCAGTACTGTCATTACTAAGTTGAAATGTCATTTCACAGTCCATGGTACTCCACACAAAGTTATTTCTGACAACGGTGCCCAATTTACCAGTCAGCTATTTCAGAAATTTGCAAAAGAGTAGGACTTTATCCATGTTACCAGTAGTCCTGAGTACCCACAGTCAAACAGCCTAGCTGAACATGCAGTACAAAATGCAAAGCAATTACTAGAAAGGTCAAAACATGATAATACCAATGTTTTCTTGAATTTGCTTAATCTCAGAAATATACTCTGTGACAAGTTCCTTGGCTTACCTGCTCAGGGGCTTCTGTCTAGGCAAACCAGAACAACCTTGCCTATCAGTTCCAGTTTGTTGGTGCCTAATGCTAAAAAAAAAAAACAGAGCAATCAAAGCCCAACTATTCAAAAAGCATTCACTCCAGAAGTTCAACTATGATAAAGCAAGCAGATTTCTTTGTCCATTGAAATAAGGAGAGATTGTGAGGATGCAAACGTTGAAAGGTTTTGATGGAACTGGTCAAGTAAGAGGTGTATGTGCCCAGCCAAGATCTTACTTAGTAGAATCTGAGGGTATAGAATACAGAAGAAATTGCACGATCTTCTTCTGGTGTCTGAATCGATATGGCAGCATTGTACCTGTGATACAGACTCTAGATATCAGAGTAATCCAGACGATGTTCCTGTTGAAAGACACGTCTCAGTACCTATTCTCATTCCTGATGATGTCCCAGATGTCCCTGAAGTTGAACATTCTTGTTGCTAAACCCAGTCCTAATTTTTATGTCACGCAATCAGGTCGCATTTCCAGAGGGTCTATATCAAAATTCTGAAGAGGCAAAACGTCAAAAGTGAAAATATCGAACCCAAAATATCGAATGATGAAAATCGCGAAGCTCCAGAACATTGAAATCTTACCTAGGTCAAGATGTCGGTGGGACGTTCTGTGGCTTTGCTATTTACTCCACTGTGGTGCGAGAGTTATGGACCTTAGGGTTAGGGTGTGGGTTAAGGTAAGTGGATATAATGTATGTATGGTGTAGTGTAGGATGGTGTTTTGTTAACTGTATGCGTGTGTATTAATTAGTTTGTTTGTGTATAGATTCGTATGGTATGTGTGTGATAGTTATGGACCTTAGGGTTAGGGTGCGGGTTAAGGTAAGTGGATAGTTAGTAATGTATGTGTGGTTTAGTGTGGGGTTGGGTTTTGTTAACTGTATGTGTGTGGTTTATTTATTTTGGTGTGCTTGTGTTGTGTGTATGTTTCTCGGAACAGCAATTTTTTTTCCCTGGGAAAAGATTTGCTATTCTGAGCGTTCAGTGTTTTCAATATTTGAAATTCCAAGTTTGAACATATGGTGTTTGACATTTTGGATTTCAAATATATGATATACACCCTTTCCAGACCTAGTGTAAAATACACAGCAACTTGGACATGACTGCTTTACTTGTAATTAATTCTGTATAATTGCATGTCAATGATTGTTGTCATTATTACTGTGCATGACTTATTTCTAAAAGAGGGAGGATGTAGAACAGAGTGTGTGTTGTGTCTTTAAGAAGCATTTCAAAGTGAGGGCACGTGTATACAAATAGAGAGCACGTGCAGGCAGCAGTGCCATTTTGAGTGAACAGCCGGGGTGTTAACATGTATGAGTGCAGTAGTCAGTCTGTTTATAAGTTTAAAGTTACTAAGCCTTACTCCTGGTGTGTTTGTATATAATAAAGCTGCTTGAACTGAACCCACAACTGTTCATCTCTTTTATCCTGACCGGACGAGGACAGTATGGGCCTCCTTGAAATTGATCACATGTATAGATCTGCAGTTGTAGGACTGTATATATATCTGCTGACCTCAAAAAAAACCCAAATGTAGTGAAAGTTTTAAAACACAAAGAGAATAAGTCTAAGATGACTTCCCTGCTTAATTTAGCAGAAGCATATCAGTGTCAAACAGGAATGGAAATCAAACCAGAAGTAGATAAAAATCATACAGTAACTGAATGTGCCAAAACACAAAAGAAAGAATATAAGATTAAGGATCAGATGGGAAGGCAAGAAATATAGAAAATGCATAAATTTAGTTGCAAGTATAGAAAAATCTTGGAACAGCCTCATGTTGATCAGGATCAAATGCAGGAATGGTTAAGGAGAGGTGAATTTAATCCAAAAGATGAAAAGTTAATATTGGTGGCCCAAGATAGTGGACTTGTACATGCTGGCTTACAAAGCCAAATGTAGGTTTTGTAAAACAGAACTGGAAACAGTAGCACATCTTGTTGCTGGTTGTGATATAATAATGGCAGAAGGACTGTATACAGAAGGACATAATAATGTGGTCATACTGTTGCATTGGGAATTGTAATACTGAAGTAGCTGGAAAACATTGGAAGCATGAGCTACAAAGCACTACAGAGAATGATGTCATGTCACATGGGATTTCCCATGTGATCAAAGTTAAAGAAATAGATGCAAAAAAAACCCAGATATAGTCATCCATGAAAACAAGACAAAAGTAGCATTGATCATTGAAACTGCTACACCCAAAGTCATAAAATACCAGGATTTACAGGCAGAAATGAGGGCAATGTGGAAGAAGGACACCCAAACAGTTCCAATAGCAGGAGAAACAAGTCTTATAAAAAAGAATTTGCAGTCGTACTTAGATATGTTACCAATACATGCAACTTCATAGCAATTGCAGAAGAAGTGATTACTGGGCATATTGCAGGTGTTGCAAAGAGCACTTCTGGCTAACATCAAAGATTGAAACAATACTAATTTCATCAACTTTAAGCATACTTTGATTTAGGAATGGGGTCCATTACCATCATGGTTTTAGAAACCCAATAGAATTGGAGAAATTAAAAAAGTGTGAGTGTATTAAATGCCTTGTATCATCATTGCGGAGGGCGGAAGACGATGTCCAAAATGACACGTATACATCAAGACTGACCAAAAGACTAAGGTAGCAGGTCAATGGGGACTGGCATATAATGATTGAGACAGGATACAGTAACCGTTAAAATGCCTGGGTAGTAATCTGGACATTTCTGACATGTATGTTATCACACAAAGTCCGAATGGAGAGCTGATGAAATCAGCAAGGAAAAGAACACTAGTACCGCTGGAACTGAACCTCGAGTCTTGGTGAGAACATTCATGATGGGGACCTTGTTTTCACAAAATCTCACTAAGATGACACTCATATATAGATCGTATCTTATATAGCATATGTCATGGAGAGAGGTATGTTTAAAAATAAAAAGACAGCTAGTTACACAGGCCCCAGGGAAGCAGGAGTCCATAATATCACTAAAAACTGATAGGCCAAAAAAGATCCATAAAGATGACAGAGTGGACTATTAAGGATACGGAATAAATTATGTATTGTTACTTTTATGCAAATTTGGTGTGTAAATGGGAAAGAGAAGAGAGAGACTTTTGTGCAAGAATCCCAGAGTTTCCAAATAGAATATATTAACAAAGATTAAGAGAGAAATTCGAGAAAAGAAATATATTCGTACAACAAAAACTCTCAAAAGTTTGACATGCAAACTTGCATTTGGCGGTGTAAATCATGGCTCTAGATGATTGCCACTGTTGAAGTGACATCCTGATTCCATCTGTAAACATGAGAAAAAGTGGTTGTTAATGGATGGATGAATGGATGGATAGAATACAACAGATCTATGAAAAACATTACATAGACGAAGAAAATTTGGGCCACCTGGAAAAACCAGCAACAGAGGAAGTGCAAAAATATAAAGAATAAAATACTAAGATTTTTGAAAAGTATAAAAAAGAAACATGAATATGGGAAAGAAAAAGAGATCTGATATGGTACATTATTTATGCAAAGAAAAATCTAATCAATACAAAAAGCAGCTCCAAAGATATTTGAAGAGAAATACACGCACCCAGATATTGAAAATTTCAAATACAAAAAAATAAGAAAAAGGTGGCACTCAGAACAAAGGATTAATAAGGCAGATGTGAAACAAATAGAAGCTGAAGTTATGGAATACCCACAAAGTGAAAGATTTACCCCCGGATTCACGAATCCTCTGTGTAAGACTTAATAAGTCTTACTCGGAGGCTGCAGTTGAATGGTATGACATCAGCGTGCCATGAATATTCATGAGGGCACACTGACTCAACCGTAAGTCTTACACAGACCGTGTAGGAAAGCAGGGGGCGTGTCCGACTGCCGAGCAGTCTAAATGTCCACACCCCTGCAAGGATTCGAAAAGTAAAATGAAAACACACAAGAGCGACTCCGCTCAAATGTCCTTGCACCCAACACCACACTCCCTGACATTGTAAACCCCCATCACAGTTATAAAAAGTGAAACATTCATTTTATTTTTTTTAAATTCCCAAAATAGCTGCCCGTATTTGCACGTGTGTGCGCGGGTGTGCCCATTGCTTAGCTGCATATAGCAATTCAGACATGGAAGAGCATAAAAAAGAATGTTTATGCAAATCACACCAAATAGCAATAGCGTAATGGTAGAGCGCTCGCACAAAGAAGAGGCATTCATGGTTCAAGTCCCACCACTCCCCTTCTTATTTATGTTTTAAATCAGTATATGAAATAATACCTGACATATATGATTAAAATATTAGTAAAAAGCAGTGAAATGGCTTATGTATCAGTGAAGAAAATATATATTTTAAAGGATCCTGATATATAATTGCCTGCAGTTAAGCAGCGCTTTATCCAGCGCAATGGAGTTGCCCAGATTTAAATAGCACTTTACCCAGCGCAATAGAGTTGCCCAGAGTTAAACAGCGCTTTACCCAGTGCAATAGAGTTTCCCATAGTTAAATAGCACTTTACCCAGCACAATCTGTTTGCGCGGACGTGCACGCTGTGCCAACCAGGGCAACGTAGAACAACGTGGAGCAATGTAGAGCAAAGTTGCTTAAACACAGCCACACCCCCTAGCCTGTCTGGACAGTATTAAAATAAAATGAATGACAAGATTCAAACCCAGGACTCTGTGCACCACAATCAAAGTACTGAACCACTAAGCCATGACAGCTTAGGAGAAACAGCCACTGTTAACATACATATACTTAGGAATGGTAGATTAACCATTACTAAGCAGGTCTGCAGTCAGCCAAGAATTTTCAAAAACGGCCAATCACAAAAAAGTGCAGGAAATGCGGCATATATAAGCCCCATAGGTGGGAATACTCGCCATAACTGATTGTAGCTCACATCTGCAGTTAGAATGGCTGGTGCTGGAGAGGGTACACGCTTCCGAGTGCAACGTTGGGGCATCAAAGAGTCGAAATACATGGTTTGGCTCCTTGTCCACCGTCATGAGTCAAGACTCCTGCAGGGCCAGTTCCAAGGGATGAAGTACAAGGCAGAGGCTTGGAACTGGTTAGCTCATGACCTTACCAGTGCCACAGGCGTTCCTCGGACTGGTGAGCAGGTCCGTCACCACCATGCAGACCTGAAGAGATGGAAGCAGGACCACCTGAACCAATGGATACAGGAGGCCCGTGGGATGCAAGATGCCCCACAACTGAGTAGGTAGCCATGGAATGCAGTATGTAAGAATTGATAATTGATTCTGTATAATGGATAGGTATGTTTCAATATCCCTTCATTTACTTCACAGCTGTAGGTGACCGTGCTGCAAATCAGCAAGCCTATGCAGATAGGTTGTTAAGGCAGTGCCACCAGGCAGGTTAGTGATTATTCTGCATGTATTGTTATATAAAATAGGGGAGAGAGAGCATGAAAGAAAGTGTTGTAGTCCAATAATACAGCCATAAAATGCCCTGAATAAGTCCTCTGCATGTACTGTCATATAAAAAAGTCAGAGAGCCAGAAAAAAAGGGTATAGTAACCAATTAAGAAAGGTAACATATGTCCGGAATAATATCTCTGCAGGTACTGTCATATAAAATAAGTGAGCGAGTCTGAAAAAGAGTGTTCTAACCTATTAAAGGTATAATATGTCTTGAATATGTCTTCCATATGCACTGTTGTATCAAATAAAGGAGTGAGCCTGTGGAAAAGTGTGTAATGTAATTAATAAAGGTATAAAACCCGGAGTGTGTCTGTGTCACTTACTTTGAAATGTTGTTGTACCCTTGCATTATACAAATAGTACTGTTTTAATAAGTGCTGGCAACCTAGAGTTGTGCAGTCCCATCTAAAGTGGGTGATGGAAGTGCTAGTAGCTGTGAAGCATATACACAGTCCTCAACAGTCAATTATTGGCTGGCATGCATAAGTAAATCTGGTACACGAGTAGCATGTTAATTTGTTCCCCAGAAATGTGAGTGTGCATCAAAAATGCAGGGTCCTGTGCAAATTGAAGTGAAAATGTCATGTGAAAACATCCAGATATGTAGATAAAGAAATATAAATTAAATCAAGAAATATGTAGCAGTAACATCTGCATCATGGACCGTTAGTATGTCAGATATAGGTCAGGTATATATTGAACTAGCCAAACCCATTACACAACCTAACGCATGTTGGCAAGTGTAATAATACATGTAGGGGATATACACTTGCAGTCACTAGGAATATAGTGTAGACTAAAAGTACTTATAAGATGTTAATTGAGGTTTCTTTCTAGACCCTACTGCATGTGTATAAACCATGCAATTCCACACCTCAATGGGTATGTGTAATCTCAAATATTTGTTGGGACATATGTCCTATTGTTCTATAAATATTTGCATTCACTTTGATGCATGTGCCCTGTTCAAACAACACAATCATGGTGGCCTGTTGCTACCAATCATCCCTGCATGTTGTTGGAATATCCACTGTTGTTCAATATATGCATGTGTTATGCTTTCTGTTCAACTGTTGGAACCTTGGTGTGTTGGGTTAATGGGAATATTACTGCATGCTGTTACAACTAATCTGGAAAGCTGTTGTTTATGTTGTAATTAAACACACCTAATCACAGAACGTATGGGAAGGCCAGTCCCAGCGGACCCACCTATACCCTCCTCAGCTGGCAAGTGCACCTGGCACCAGCAGGTCCAGTGCCCAACCTGAGCTCCCCTCCTCTGTTGGTCCTGTTCCACCTTTGGGTGAAAGCGCTGCAGAGGATGGGGCTTGTCCCCCCCGTGCAAGCGTGGGTGGAGAAGGGCCACCTGTCACCCTTCGAAGGGTCTGGGCTGTGGTGCGTAGGGAGATCCAGCGTTCAGTCACTGATCCCCTATGCCAGCTTGAGGCGAGAGTGGTGCATCTCACGGGTGAGCCGGCCCATCCTACGCAGCTCCCAGCACAGCCACCCTCGGGGCTGTGAAGGTGCAGTGGTGACTGCCCATGGGTGGGGATCTCAGTTCTACTGTTACCATCTGTGGGCTCACGGGCTTGCGATTTCCAAACATCCATCCCCATCAATTGTGTTCACCCACCCCATGTGTCATACACCACCCCTGTATGCATCTTGTTTGTCTTGTCTGTTAACCTCCCCAACCTACCTCCCCAAACATGCCTACTTCCTCTACATCACTTTCCACTCTCACCTGAAAAAAAAAAGGGGGGTAATCTGTACACACAAAAAAATTACGCCCCATATATAGCTGCCCATTTTGCACACATGTCCGCTGGACATGTAAACTGATAATTATAATTGGCAGTACAACAGACTTTGTTGTCCTCACCCCTCTCCCAGGGGTGGAAGGTTTCAAATATCACTCCAAATGTATTGCATATGCACAGCTGTTGCTGGTAAAGAAATGGGCAGCTATGGACCTTCCCTACACCCGTCCTGCACATCCCGAGCTTGTTTGCCTACTGTCTGTCCCTCTTTGTACCCCCTTTTTCACCACTTTCCTATCTCCCCATTTTATTTTCTTTAAAAGAAATTAGCGCGGGGGTTAGCGGGAGTAAGCACATTTAAGCAGTAGTAAGCGGGTTTAAGCAGGTGTGCGCATGTGTGCACTTAGCTAACCATCGCTAAGTGTCGCGCAAACCCACTCAAACCTGCTTACAACTGCTTAAAAGTGCCTTAGTCACTCTATGTCAGGGCCCTTGTTCTGCTCAGCAGCAAAACAAAAAACCTCTACCAGTCTTGAACCCCTGACCATTGACTGCATGAATTACCACTAAGCCATAGCAGATATACAAATAACTTGGTGCTGAAATAAATATATCATGCATTACAATGAGGGAATGTAAATGGAAATTAGGAATGGCATAACACAAATCCTGTTCTGTTGGCCTTTACCAGCAGTTGTTGTGGAATTGCATGACATGACTGTGAAGAGAGAACCAGACATTCTAGCAGGGAATAATGTTACAGTAGCACCTTACAAACACCACACAGTATCAGACCAGGATAAACACTAGCAAAGTTGAATAGGACAGAGGCCAGACTCCCCAACTGTGACTGCTTTACAGGAATGTCCCTGATTTGTAAACAAATGTTAGCTGTGCCCCTCTGAATTACTCTGAAAAGTACTAACATTAGGCAGAAAAGTGGGGAATCTCACTTAATGAATAATGTCAATAGATGAGAGTAGACACTGCTTGCACATCAGAAAAGGTGTAGTAATACATATGCTCTGATTCCCAAGAAAGTCCCAACTGCAATATGTCTGTAATATATTGCAGGTGTATCTCACTTATATGTACCTTTCACTGAGGCCATTCAAATATATACCTGAGAGTATCTGAGGCCTGGCAGAGCCAGAAACACACAGGCATATCAGCATTCCTGCTGTTACACACTCTGCAAATAGCTTTGGAAGGTGTTCCACAAGCATGCCCTTATGTAGGAGTACAACACAGAAATATCACAGGATGTAGCCATGTACTGCTAGCAACCAACTGTGACAATGCCATTGTGCCAGTGCTGAAAAGACTAGTGTGGTGCACAGACAAAGAATAATAGGCTAACCTCTAGCTACCATCTGGATATGTCCACAGATGGGAGCTATGCAGACAGACTACTTGCCTTGATAGACTAACAGGTACACAGCAACCCTGTATGTTCAGCAAGATAAACCTCACATGATAATAAAAAATGCTCTTTGCAGTTCTGCACCCCTACTCAAAGCAACATACCTGTGTATTCAGGCAAAAACAAGGGTGTAGGTAGGCATACTCAGTACTGAAATATGTCCAGTTGTGTTGAGCAGCCTGTGCTAATGTCAACACAAACAAACCACAGACTGTTCAGAAGTGAGTAACTTAATAATTACAGTATAGCAGTACACAAACAGTGCATGTGCCGCAGAAATACATTGCAATAACCACATTTGTATGGCAGTTAATTGTCTAATTCAGAAAGAAAGTACATACTCCCATGTATCCTGTGTTAGAGTTTGGAGGGGTGAGTACATGTCTACACTGAGAATTGTGTACTGGAAGCAGCTACACTCAGGTTTGAGTACAACATGCATATCACTGGCTACAACCCTAGCTTCAGATAAGAGACATATACCAACCTTCTGACTGACACAACGGTATCCAGAGCAAACAAACATGGGCCCCACCTTGGAAAGCTTAAAGGGCTATGCCTACCTAACCTAGCATTTTATAGCAGTGGGCTGCAATCACAGTGAGTACTGCAATCAACACACAGCAGGCTGCATGCAATTACTGAATGGTGAGCAGCAACTGGTGCAGAGGCTGTCACATGCACATGTGCAGATACCTAGAAAAGCAGGCTGTACCTGCTGTCCACAAATGCAAAAATATCATTGCAGGAACAGGGAGATAGCGAGCGAGAGTGAGAGAGTAACAGAGACACAGACAGAGACACAGAGAAAAGAGACAGAAACAGAAACAGACAGAGAAATCCCAAAACAAACAACCAAAATAAAAAAAAAATAGTAACAACAGACGGAGCAGGGAAAACAAAGGTAAGGTATGTAACTCATATGTATGTGCCGGCATGTATTAGATGTTCCTGAAGAGTACTCTACACACTACAAATCATCCATATGTGGCAGCAGTACATATCTATCTGTACCTGCACATGTGCATAGGGCAAAGGACATACTGCAACGGTTAGTGAAGGGTGGACACTTATATGTCGTTGAAGGTTGTTATGTGCATATATCTATGTAGGTCGTAGTGTGAGGCATAGAAAACAGCATGCAGTGCTGATATATGTCATGTGGTGGTTAAACGCTGTGGGACTGATTTGTCAGATCTGCTGTGTTACAGCCAGTGAGGCCTGCTAAAGCTACATGGGCTGAGGACACCAAAATGCATTCTGCACAACACTGTGCAATATAATCACATAACTGTACATCCCACAACTGTCGCATAAGTGATATCCCCACCATGAAAGCTGGACTGTACTTGTGCCTATATGTACATCCATATGTACAGCAATGGATGTGTACATGTATGTGTATGGATATGTGTGTGTGTATATATATATATATATATATATATATATATATATATATATATATATATATATATATAGAGAGAGAGAGAGAGAGAGACACAGGGTCATATGTACTGCAACAGGTGTGTAGTGACCAAGGCATGGACTGTAGACAAGTGCCAATACTGCAGTGCCATTCCTCTTTTCCAAAACACTGTACCCATTAACTACCACATAGGTAGAAATCTACCTAACACTGAAGGTGTGATAAGGGAACATGGGACACAGGTGGACAGTAGCCTCCCCTTTGATAAAGACAGTGCCGCACTAGACTTGTAATTTGTTTATGTTGTATGTGCCATGACAACAGGTGTGTCATGTAGGGATATATAGGTCAGTGTTCCCTTCTACTCATGACAATGACCCGTGTGGTATGTGCCTCACATGACAACTACAGCAAGTGGAAAGGCCACAGACATACCTCACAAAGGGTAATACTGGCCTCAAACAGATGCCCTATGCAGACTGACTCACAAAACCACAGCTAGACTGTATTGCATATCGCCCACACAGAGGTGACCTCTGCCGGACATACAGAGGTATGTCAGACCTATAGCTGTGTGACAACCACCATGGCAACATATCACAATCCCTCCGGGCTACATGCTCTAGGGCCCTAAACCTCATCAGCTCACTAAACAGCACATGCTGGAGGGACAGGTTCCTATCTCAGAGATATGCCATACTCTAGAACAGACCACCTAGCAATAGCAAACTAGGCTCCTCATTAGCAGTTGTCATAATTACCCCTGATGATTGTTTGGGAGATTGGTAATACACCCCAGGAATCCACTCTGTGGTTCTGGTTGACAGGGGCAAGTGAAATTAAAGTACATGTGTGGCAAAGGCCAGGGTAGCATATGGCTAGGCTGCTGTAGGCCCTAGGGCCAATAGCATCTCACCTACCTATGACACTATGCACTCACACATGTACTCAATGCAATACCTGCTATGTGAGGTTAAATAAGTGTAACGATGAATGTGTGCAAGGTCTGTAAAGGTGTAATAGTGTAGTGTGAAGTTGTATCTGACATGGTAGTGTCTATCCTAGCTGTGAGGCCAGCAAAAGATGTGTATGTTATTGTTAGGCAGACATAGTACTATGGCATATGATGTGATGTAGTTCCTTGTTGACGACTGTGGTGTCCCATTGTAGGCTAAAGCAATACATGTATGCTTAGTGAGTGGTACTGCTGGTGAATCTGACTCCCATATGAACTGTAGTACTAACTGAAGCTGTAAGCCTAAACAGCACAGTATGGCGTGTGTTCACATTGCTTGGAAACACTGTCTTGTGTGTTTCCTGTAGCCTACACAGAGGACATAACTCAGGCATAAGGGTTTGTAAGTAGTGGCACACAGTACTGTATGGTACACAGGTAAAACTCATCTGTGTTGGCATACAGTGGTGTGTTGCATGTTTGTCTGATGTGTGTGTAATTATGCCTGTACCATTGCCGCAATCATATGTGTGTTACAGGGTATACGTGTGTATCTAGCAACATATATACTCTGTTACAGCAGTATGCCACCTATATTAACAACTGTGCACATATGTTAGGCAGGGCTATGGCATCAACGACAAGGGTGGTTTACTGGTACTACTGTAACTGTACTTTACATTCATTGCAATGGATGACATCTTTGTTTGTGCATTAGCGTGATATATACCCCTGTGGCGAGGTTGTGCATTGTGTCTCAAACAGTGTGCCGGGTACTGTTGTATAGTGGTTTGATATGTAGAGTGTGCCAGGCACTGTTAGTCAGTTGTGGCCTGAGAACCAATATGTGGTATTGAATGTGTGTATCTTCTGACAGACAAATGGATGGTATATATGGCAGTGAAGTGATATCTGTGGTTAAGGGTGTAAAGTGTGCCACAAGACTTGCTCACACATATTGTTCATTTCTCTTTCAGCCTAATGGCCCACCAACGTAACCCTTCTTACATGGCATAAGAGGAAGAGGTGATCCAGCAAAGCCTGGTGCAGCACTACACACTGTTGTTTTCCAGAAGCAGCCAGCACCAGCATGAGCGGACTGCACTGTGGCAAGATCTTGTTCATCGGGTAAATGACATAGGCATGCATAACCGGACATATGAGCAGGTACGCAATCACTGCAGTGATTTAATTAGACATGTCCAGCGGCATGCGTCTGATATCCATAGACAACAGCTTGCCACAGGTGGTGGGGTGGCCATTCATCCCCCCCCCTCACCAGAGTGGAGGAGCTGCTCCTAAGCGTGGTGGCTCCTGGACTGCAACAGCAACTCCCACAGACATGTGTCGTCATGGAGGGCCGGAGCCACCCAGCATGTTCACATGGAGTGTGCAGGTAACATGCCCTATCTGTAGACTACAGTTACCTGTATTGTTAGATTATGTCTACGTGAGATGTGTACTGTGTGTTTAGCAGTTGTGCTGCCTAGTGTTGTGCAATACTATTTGGAATATTATCTGTACACCTGTCACTGTCGACTGTTGTTCTACTGTAGTTTAGCAAACCTACAGTAGCAATGCCACAGTTGTGGCCACTGACGAACTCTCTCATATTCTCGTAGGTCCCTCTGGTGTGACAGCAGGGCAGACGATCCATGCTGGTGAGTGTGGTATAACTGCAATGTTGGTAATGAAATGTGTATGTCATAGGTGAGGTGTAGACCATGTACACGTAACACACCTATGCATAATGCATGCCGTGCATGTTTGCTGCAAGATGTTGCACAGCTCAGTAATGTCAGTAGCTGCCCCAATGACATGCAATACACAGAGCATCAGACACAGTTGTGGCAACACCATACTGTACATTGGATAGGCATAGTTGCTACAGCTGTACACAACATAACACGTTTATCATACGCAGTACACCTCAACATGGTACATATGACGTTACCACACACCTGCTGTAAGGTCACACTTCAGTATCCCGCATGTCACCACACACACACACATGATAAACCTCAGGGGTAGAGGCCTATCATGGGGCTGTGCAACACTCTTCAACAGATAACACAGTCATGTTAGGCAATGCTCCCTATTGGGCACCCACACACCCATGTACAAAGTGGCTGTGTAATTGTGAACGTAGCCACGGCACTGCAGTTTAGGATACAGCATGCTAGGTGGTGGTCTGTCACACATTAGTAGCCGTGAGTGACCACATGATGCATGATGATGATGGCTCATGGTACTACACCCCATCCAGTTACAGTGACCACAGTACTACACATAGCAGTCATTGCTTTGCACCTCAATGTTGTGTGTGCAAACATATGCACCTATACACAATATGCATAGCATGTTGTGTGTGTGCTTACATATGCCAGTATACACAATATGCATAGCAGTCGCCATCTGTACAAAGTGACACATATATGTCCTGGAATGCTATTGGGTGTATAGGTCACATGGCACACATTGGGGTATGTGTGGTGTTTAATGTTGCAGTCATGTAGCATGCCATGTCATGGCTGGCACCGACATATCTGCAATATGTCCCACACTCACCATAACCACTGTACAATGGCCATGTCGAGCATTTGGATTCCTTCACATCTACATGCACCACTCATCCCGTGCGTGTACACAGCATGCATGTGCTACACCTGTGCCCAGTATTATCTGCTATGGACACAGGCACTGTAATCAGACATGGAAATCTATGTGTCACACAGATAACACATGCAGCCATGATATGTATACCTGTGAGTGACACAGGACATTGCAGAGCTGATAATACTTCCACAGCAATGTTGTGTCCATGTACACATTGTGTTCCAGGGTGTAGCCAATCACTGAACAACTACACACATGCATCAAAGCCATGTATACTGTCATTAAATAGGGCCATCTACACTCGCACGGCATGGTCTTGAGCAACACATATTCTGCATGCTGACACATGTGAGTTGACTGTTTGCCTTGTGATACTGTCACCCACCTTCACTCACTATTAAGTATGTGTTGGATTGCTGGTGTGTGTGTGTGTGTATATCTGCTGTAGTGAGGAGTGTATTTGTGTGTATGTGTTCATGTGTGCATGTGTGCATGTGTGCTAACATCATGTACAGATTGTAAAGTGTGTTTCCTGTCTTCCTCTCATAGGTGCTGAGTTTGGGGTGTCTGAATGCAGCAGGGAACCTGAAGTCACTGTCACAAATAGTGGAGATGATGAAACATGTATTGTGGCACAGGCAGGTTTGACAGGGTCTGTCGTTGGTCCGCCAATCGACAGCACACAGCGCTCAACCCCATCTATGCGCACACTCATACTGCCAATACATCCCTCATCACCAATGGCCTTAGCCGAGGGGCAGCATACAGTTGGCATTGACCAGGATACTGTGGTACCCATGGCACTTGCATCCCATCACAGCAGCCATACCTGGATTCCTGGAACAGTACCACATAGACGGATGTCCAGGGGTTCTCGGGGGAGCACCGCTGGTCATATTGCCCCTGACAGACGTGCCCTCACAGGTCTTACAACCACAATATGTTCCAGGCTGTAATGCAGGCACAGGCATGTATAGAACGGTACACCAGACAGGGACTAAGAGTGCAGAGGGCCCATTACACTGCTATCAATGACAGCATCCGTGACCTTGCCGGTGCCATCTGGAATTACACCGAGGTCATTGATAGACGTTGGGGGGAGACATTAAATGCCCTCCACAATGTGTTTTCCATGAGCCAGGATCATGCGGGATGGGTGAGACGACACGGATGCATGCCAGCAACATCAACAGCTCCTGTAGTGGCAGTACTGTAGTGGGGCTGGCCTGTCGATTGACCATCCTAGTAGACCACGTGCACGTGGCTCTGGCCAATCCCAGCAGGGACATGGGTCCATTTGACATACCTCTGCCTCTGATGATAGTACCCAGTCAGGGTTGGTACTCGATACTGTCCGTAGCACCCCTGCCAGGCACAGGTACTGTGTCCGTGGCCAGAGACAGTGATCTGTACAGCCTGGCATGTACAGTCTGTGGCTGTCCCACAACCTCCCGTATATGGCAGCCACATGGTGGAGCTGTGTGCATGCAGACACACACAAATTAACCAAACAACTAGGGCTCACACATACACACACATATTACATCAACATTGGCCCATGCTATACTGTTGTCCCTCACACACACACACGCACACACAGACATGTCGATTGGATGGGTCAATGTTGGGCTCTGGCAAACCAACAACACACCCTGTGCATATGATGACACCTGTGCCACCTCCTGTCTTCTGTAACATTGATGCAGGAACAGGCTAACATGGTGCTGATGCACAGGGTGACATTATAGCAGTGTAGCAATATTAGCAAGTTGTCAACAGGAAAGTGTAATGATATCCTTGTAGGTATATCTGAGCAGGCATGATGCATCAAAGCTCTGATTGTCAATGTAGCATTGTTTACACCAGTGTTAGGTCTGAGTGTGTATCATCCAGCCCTGTGCCACTTGGCTGAAGTGTATAGTGTTGCCAGCATGTGTTAGTGAGTGGACAGTATGTGTGTGATGTGTGCAGTACAGATTAGCAGGTGTACATCTGTGAACATGGTGGGTGCGCACTGTCTGCATGTACGTGCATAGTGGACACATGAGACGTGTGACATACCCTGTTTTACACATTGTTAACATCTCATAGTATCTCTCAATGGCCAGTATGCATTCTACTACAGATATGTACTAACATGGGTACACATGTGTATATGACATGGGTTGACACTATGCTGTGGGTGATACTGTTAATATCTATCAATGTTTTGCATTCTGGTAATATACACAACCTCAACAGCATGACCATAACCAATCATTAGATGATGTCCTGACAAATGACACACAGTTGTAGGGAACTCAGTAACAGTGGGATCCTTCCAGTACTATACTATAACAGTAACCAGTGGTATTGACCGCCACCCGTTCCTGGGACCACACCTGTTTGGCATATAGGCCTCTTAGGTACATGCAAACACACTAAGGATATGTCCATCCACATCTGGAAATGCATGCATTGGCCTACAATGCATTCTCTGGATGGGACACATATCCTACACAAAGGTATCATACAGACAGATACCTGTTGTCCGACATATGCTGTATTGCACTAAGCTGACTATGGCATAGTCATCCACATTTACTATACATACTATCCCGACAGTACCACATAGGAGATAGCCCCCAACATGTATGTTGGGTACCAATGTGTACCTACAGCCACGTGTTATGTCATCTGTCCCTTGGTATCCACATATCCAGAGGTATTGTGGAGTCCCTCAGTGTATCACATAAGACATTAGGGGCCTGAATGCATATCCACAAGGCTGTTGTACACCTATAATGACTGTCCATTATTGCCAGTCATTGTTGTGTATGAACATGTCTGACATATACCCCAGGCATGTACCCTCACTCACACTACTCTATAGTAACTGTCATGGGTGTGTGTGTGGCACAGATGACCTTGGCCACAGATCACTACAATGGCCGGCCTTGTCACATACATACATATGTGACCTACGATCTGAGAAGCAGCGGCACAATCTGTCAAAGGAAACAAATGTATTCATGTAGTATGCAGGCTTCACACCTATGTACTAATTGAGGTCACATGTACATATATTTATTTGCCACACAGATACCTGATGTGTGCAATGCACATACTGTTTTAATCCTGATATGTCATAGCATAGTAAAAGCAAAACCCACACCGCATTGACCAACAGTGTCACACACACACACTTAGCAATTGCAGGTTTCAAACCCCTACCTAACTAGGTTATGATATTAGAGAGATACGCATTAACACGGCACGCTATATGCGTTACTGGGCAATTTGTTTTCTCCTGCTATATTTGTAGGATGCTGACATCATCAGACTTTCCAAAGAGGAATGTACCTCTTTTAATTTGTTTTCCCAGTCTCCAAAAAGGGAACTCGTCATAGGAAATCACACACACCCACTGTCAGCATTTGCAGGATTTAAACCCCTACCTAACTATGTTATGACACTAGAAAGATAAGCATTAACACGACATGCTATATGCCTTATTGGGTGTTTTTTTCCTCCTGCTATATCTGTAGGATGCTGACATCATCAGACTTTCCAAAGAGGAATGTACCTCTTTTAATGTGTTTCCCAGTCTCCAAAAAGGGCACTCCTCTCAAAGAAAACCACACGCATTTATACACAGTCAGCAATTGCAGGATTCAAACCCCTACCTAACTATGTTATGATACTAGAGAGACATGCATTAACACAGCGTGCTATGTGCTTTACTGGGTGATTTGTTTTCTCCTGCTATATTTGTAGGATACTGACATCATCAGACTTTCCAAAGAGGAATGTACCTCTTGTAATGTGTTTTCCCAGTCTTCAAAAATGGCACTCCTCTCAAAGGAAATCACACACATACACACAGTCAGCAATTGCAGGATTCAAGCCCCAACCTAACTATGTTATGATACTAGAGAGATACATATTAACACAACACGCTATATGCCTTACTGGGTGGTTTCTTTTCTCCTGCTATATTTGTAGGATGCTGACATCATCAGACTGGACATGGTAATGTGTGTACACTTTGTTTTATGCAATCCCAGGAATGAGCCATGTGGGTCGGCAGGTGTCAACAGCTTGAACAGGACCACATAATTCTTAGCTAGTGTTATCTATCTCTGGACAAATTGACATTCCTTCATATGTCAACATATATTTATGTACAGATTGTTGGTTTTGTAGATACGACATGTATCTGGGATGTTGATAAAGGGCTATTCAATGTCTATGTGAGACATGTGTAGCTCCGTTCAGTGATGTATGTCCTGGGTGGCTGCCTTGCAAACAGTCTAGCATGTTTGGGAACCATGATCTGCATATGAACATACCACAGTTGGTAGGGTTGTGTGTAACTAGAACCAAAACACAGCTTTGTAAGTAAGCAGTATTTAGCAATACTTACTAGCATCAGCATAGTTTAAGGTTTTATTATATATGACTTTTTAGTGGTATTTGTGTGTAGTTTTTAGAGTATAGATGTAAGTAGAAGAATTTAGATATGATATGATAATATTATAACAATGATTTCTTTTCATGTTTTTAATGTAAAAAAATATTTAAGTGACAATTTTGGTCAGGCTTTTAAAAAAACTTCTGATTCAGTATTACATAAAAGAAGTTATTTGAGTGTATCGCTTTAAATACAAGGGATACAGCAATTAATGTAATTACTGACATCTGCCTTAACTTAGTGCTTTGTTTTAAAATGCTTTGAACTAGTGTTGTTGGTTGTCTGAAGAAGTTCTGATATTTATCAGAACGAAAAACGCTGGTGCAGCGTTTTACTTTTACTTTTGTTTTGGTGAATAAAGCAGTGTTTTTACAACTTCTGGTACTAAGTACATTGGATCGGATTATCACCGACAGTTACCTGAATTTTTGTACCTGCATGTGCCTAGCCTTTGGAGCTGACTTACCAACATTTTTTTCTTAGTTTTCTGTGTGGTTTCTTTTGGTTGCTGGTCGAGGGTTGTGTGTTTGACAGCTTCCAATAGCTCTGTTTATGACTTCAACCATGATGAAGTCCATGGCCTTGCAAATCAGACTTCATAGGCTTACTGGACTATACTTCCCATGGAGTGTTGTGCACCAACACTTGTGGGGAGAGCCATATGTTGCTGTAACACATTCAACGGTTTCAGATCCTGTGGAGAGGGTGAGGCTCAACAGACTGTTCAGGTGCAGGGTCTGTTTGTTCTGTAGTTCATTCATGACACATATAGGGAAACAATGTAATCCAATTGCTGCCATGCTTTCGGCTTTGGGGGGAGCTGTTCACCCATTCTACATGTGATATCTCCAGGTATGATGATAGGGACTTTCGTCAGTGGGAGGTAGGTATGTATATATGGGCCTGTCTGACAGGATGTCGGCATTGTCAGTCAGGTACAGTTGGCCCTGACTCAGAACATATATGAGTGTGCATTGCTATTTATGACATAGCTGAAGGAGGTGTCATGATTCCATCTGAACTCCTTCGCAGCTACTCTTTACAAAACACCGACAAACCTGAGCACTAATCCCTGTTATACTCTTTTACACACTTAACACCCTACTGATCCTTTGTGATCAGTCTACAGAGTATGTCATCATAATATCCTGGCATGTCCAGGGGTCAGTTTTGTATGTACTCTCCAGTCCAGCTGGTGAATATTGTGATTTTGACACAATGTCACAACTGCCTCATGTACACAGACAACCCTCTCCTCCTCCCAACAAACTCAGATATATGTGAGAGATGCAACTATATAGACATACAGGAGGCTGAGCTCTCTCGACCCATGACTGGCACAGTCTATCAGGTGGTGAAGGTAACTACACACACCACAAATCAGTCTCACATAACCTATAGTGACAGCAATCAAACCACATTATCACACATAAACATACTTGGAGGATCTAAATAAACTCTGCCTAAGCAGCAGAGACCTCCAAAGCAGACACACAAACAACTGCTACCCCACTACAATACCCACATATCACATAGTTCACAATGTCAGTGTGCCACACAGTCACTGCCCTTCGGGCTAAGCAACACACCTAATACACTTGTAATAGGTGACACTTATTGTCAGATACAATGACATCCCACTCACCAGGCTGAACAAGGGGATGGTCACTTTGAGCTGCCTGTCGGGTGCCAAGATCCGCCACATAACACATGCACTCAGGTCACTCCAAAGCAAGTACAGAAATGGCTCCATCATTGTCCATGCTGGTGCGTAAAACCTCAGACGTTCCTCCCTGGACCACATGACATGATACATAGAGGAACTCTCTGATCATGTAGGCCAGGCCAGTATGACCCTGGCCTTGTGTAGCATCTTACACTCACCAAGTATGATGTCACAGTATACAGACAAACTTATCACGTTTAACAGTTGGCTAACATATTGGTGTCATTCAAAGGGGATCCAGTGTCTGTCAGCCTGGGGTGACATGCTCGACATGCCACGTAGCTTCGGTGTGGACAGCTTGCACCTGTCACCCTTGGACTTTTGAGTACTGGCAAAGGCTCTTGCTACCACCATAGTGCCTTTTTTAAGCGGGGCTCAAAAGACAAACTCACCTCCATAGACATTACAGATTAAATGAAACTAAGGGTAATGCTGCTCAACACCAGATGCAGATTGTGCCCACTCAGGACTCTCCTCAGTATGGAGAATAGCGATATCTGTGCACTAACAGACGCCTGGTTCAGGCTCACAAATGCACAACAGCACTACCAGGTTATACTTCATACCATGCTTCCTGACCACAAGACTCAGAACGGCCAACACAAATAGGGGTGTATCCATATACATCATAGATACACACACCTCCGGGTTAGTAGCACTGCATGAAGCATTACAGACCATACATGTGCAACTAACATTGTGCAAAACTGCCTTTCAGTTTGTTGCCTGCTACAGACCACCCTCCCAAACTCAGGAACCACACTTGGCTTTCCTGGGAACAATGGAGAATATGAAGGTCTCCCCAAACACCATTATATTGGGTGACTTCAAATACCCAAACATTGACTGGGGATACTACTAAAGCCTCAGCACCCTCACCCAACAGTTGCTATTATTTGTAATGTAAACTCATATGCTATGGCACAACCGGTCACCACACCCACAAGAGGGGAAAACATATTGGACCTGATCATCACCAACATGGAGACTCTATGTTCCACACCAGCGATATACCCCTCATTGGTAAGGTCAGAACATACATTTATCTCACTGGACATCCATATCCCATCCCCACATCCATCCTGGGTAATCTTGGTGAACTTCTCATAAGCAAACGTCTCATTTCTCCAAAGCAAGGTGGTATCCTTCAGAGACCCTGGGACAGTGGTAAATACGGCTCAGACTGCTGAATCCTTTACATACACATTCTATGGACACCTAGTGGACTGCATGGATCGTGCTATCCCAAATAACAAGACTCACTCCTCCAATGGCAGTGACCTGGGTGGACACTCACTGATATGCTGTGAGTTACTGCATACTGACTAAACATACCCTGAACCCACTGACATTGCCAACATCCTGGCAAACAGGTTCAGTGCAGATGTCTCTCCCCCATCTCCCCTAAGGAGAAACTATCCATCCCAACAGAGTGTAACCTCCCTGACATCACAAATAAACAGGTGAGTGCTGCCCTCCCCAAAGCGGACAACACAGCATCAATGGGACCAGACGGTGTCCCTGCCTGTGTCTTACACGAGCTTCATGACAGACGTAATCCTCACATTAAGTCACTGTTCAATATCAGAGTTACTACAGGATATGTACCCAAGGAATGGCGTACAGTGACAGTGGTCCCACTCCACAGAGTTGGTGCCACAACGGACCACAGACAATATCGCCCTATAAGCCTAACTAGCCTGTTCTGCAAAGCTATGGAGCGTATTGTCATGGGACTCATACACATAGACATCGCGAACCTACAGACACTGTGTCCTACACATTTCAGCATTGTTGTGGGCAGATCTTGCCTCTTGAACCTGTTCGTATTCTTTAAATGGTTACCAGGTCCATCAACGTAGGGACGGTTGTCCACACAGCCTATCTGGACCTTGCAAAATCCTTCAACACAATACCCCACTCGGCCATTATGCATAGGCTCACCAGCGTCGATATTGACACATATCTCACACGATGGATTGCTACCTGGATCAGGGATAGCACCCACATGGTCAGTATTGCAGGTGCCATGTCTGACTATACACCAGTTACACGTGGCATCCCACAAGGCTCAGTCCTGGGACCTCTCGTGTTCAGTATATATTTGTCTGACGTACAGGCTAACACAGGTGGAATATGACTGCAAACTGGGTGCTATAACCAACTCTCCAGCTGGCACATGCATACTCAAACAGGGTCTCACAGAGATGGATGACTGGTGCCTGAGCCATGGCCTACAGCTAAATGCCATTAGTTGCATAGTCATCCCCTTTGGGAATAACAGCATGCCCACACATTACCACATAGGTAGTAATCCATTACATACGGTAGGAGTTGTTAGGGGTTTGGGGACACGACTTGTTCGTACTGTCGCCTTTGACAATCATGTTGCCAAAGTGGCTAGACAGACCTTCTATATAGCCCACCTTATCTCATATGGTTTCACATCTAGATCAAGTGAGGTCATTGTGCCCCTATACTCATCATGACCATGCTTGGTTACAATGCCACATTTGGGATGTACCTTACCCGACACCTGCAGCAACTGTAATGGCCACAAAAGTTCCTCAACAAGCAGATCTAGGGACTCACATGGATGCCCTGCACAGTTCGGATACAGTAACTCCAGCTCTACTCAGTCGCTTACTGCCTACTCGGATATGATGTGTGCCTGTTGTTTATGGAAATACCCAACCCAGAATTAATGGACATGCTCCACCTCAGGATATCCGACTCCCTTGGAGCTACACACTCCAAGGACAAATACCTCAGCACAGATGTTACTAGGACATGCTGGAGGGACAGATTCTTATCCCAGAGGCTCCACTCACTCTGGATTGTAATCCCGGTTTCGCATAGGCAGAGCCACCCACTGACCACCTACAGGAGACATCTTGACAACTGGATGGGTGATCGTATGTTTACCCCTGGGATATCTTCTGGGTCCCTGCTAGATAGAGGCACACTAGACTAAATGTACATGGGCTATCTTGTGTGACCTACTATTCACAGGCACAGTGTAGTAATCTGACAGGGTTGCGAAAGTCAAACACACTCTGGCTAGGCTTGTACATGCCCTAGGGCAGATAGCTTAGTATCGACCTCTGAACTTATGATAATGTTCGGGATGTGCAACGTTTATTGTTGATACTGTTTGCAGGTTTTTATCGTCTTTGCTTTCACAATTTCTATGAACAACTTAGGTATCTGCAGAACATATTTGATTATGACAGGGTTCCACTATATTATATATGTGTCTGTTGTCATATAACTGTGTGCACAGGGCAGATTGCTGGATAGTGAGAGGTTCCTGGGTTAACACATGCAACTGCCAGATATGTGTGGCCCACTGCTGTACTCAGACATGGCCTAAGTGTGTGAGCATGCCCAGTTCAGGCTTTCCGTGTTTTGTTGCCTGACATTTGTCTCATTTATTCAAGTGTGTGAGCATGCCCATTGTGATCTTTCAGTATGTTGCTGTCTGAGGTCCACTACATTTGTTGATGTGTGTGAACATGACCAATATTAACATTTATACTGTGTGTATTGAAAGTCAGGTTCTATTCTTACTGCAGGACTCACCTTTGTGTCATAACTCGACAGGGATTATGCTGTGCCTGCAGGGTTTCCATGAGATACTATGCATAGACTTATCAACATGTCTTCATACAGGCTGACCACTGCAATACTGTTATGGTTTAGTGGTTCAGTACTATGACTATAGTGCACAGTATCCTAGGTTCGAGGCCCATCACTGCTTTATATTTTCATACTGAGCAGACCAGACTGCTTAAGGGCCAGTAGAGCAAATATGAGCATGTTGGCTTTTGTTCAGCTATGCCCTACTTAGACCAAGCTTGTCCGACATTGCTCAGTATTAACCAACATTGCTGGACGTTGCCCAATATTACTCAACATTGACCACAGTTGTGCTAGTTGGTGTGTGCGATTTTGGTTACATATACCACATGGTGGTAAATGCTGTTTAGCACTGCTTTATATTGCTTAACACATGGCAATCATGCCTCAGGTGGTGCTGCAGGGCTGCCTATGTCGGATGCACATACTACACTCCCTATACATGTTTGAAAGCAGGTAGTGTCAACTTAGGCATCCCTTTTACTATATGTGCAAGTCAGAGAGAGGTATCATTTCCAGAGTTCCTACTGAGCCAGTGTATGTGCTATGCGTTGCTTCTTTGCCAAGGCCAAAGCATACTGGGCATGCCTCCTTCTGCCTACTGGGGCAGGCTCAGATTGCTCCTTCTCTGAGTCACACTCTGCCTGTGATGGCCTTGGCAATGGTGGGGGGCTGTTTGGCTCGGGCTTATGCTGGTCCTGCTGTAGCTGATTTCATATTATGCGGCATAGCACATACCATGACAATTTGGGTACATGTAGTTGATGAGTACTGCAAGGCTCCACCAGATGTGTCCAGGCACCGGAACCATGACTTGAGCAGCCCAAACACACGCTCGATTACATTTCATGTTTGTGCGTGTGCCTCATTATGGTGTTCCTGTTCAGGTGTGTGGGCATTTCTGATGGGTGTCATCAGCCACCGCTCCAGTGCATAGCCAGCATCCCCCACTAGGCGACCATGTGGGATGTCCCCGCTGGCAAATGTCTGGTACAGCTGTGTCAGATGCCAGATATGGGAATCATGGTAGCTTCTAGGGCAGCCAGCACACACATTCAGTATTATGCCCTGGGCATCACACATGACCTAGCAGTTGATGGAGGGGAAGCCCTTGCGGTTGAAGTAGACCCTACCCCGCTCACCGGCTGGTGCTTTGATGCATATGTGCATGCAGTCTATTGCACCCACTACCTCAGGGTATTCCGCTATTTGCTGGAAGAGACGCATATTGCTGGCCAATGCCTCATGGGAATTGGGGAAATATACATGATCACCGATATGTGCTGACATGGCATCCAGGAAGTGGTGCAGTACCCTGGATGCTGATGCCTGTGATATCCCCATCATATCACCAGTTGGTCTCTGGAAGGTACCTGTTTCTAATATTCTTAGGCAAACACATACCTTGGTTTCCACTGGGATGGGTTCCCCTCTGTTGGTTCTGTGTGTGAGGCATGGCCTGCACAGCTCAACAATTTGCTGCAAGAGGTCTCTGTCCACTCTATAGCGCTCCACTATCTCCAGCTCATGTAGCCCCTGGTAGGTTACCCTGGGCCTGTACACTCTCTCCGTCTCCTCACTGTGGGTTGTCCAGCAGCATTCGCATTGTCACCACCCTCAGCATGTTGCATATGTCGCCTTATAACAGCAATGGCAGCCTCTAACATTTCTTTGTCTCAGTAAAGCTTTTTAAGTTTTCACTTCTATTAGCTTACTGCAGTGTTGCAGTGTCTCTTGTGAGAAACATAATGGACTGTTGTTTGCAGTGTTTTAAGTGCTGGGCTGGGCTGGGCTAGTATACTGCCTGTGTAATTCCCTGCTTCTGATTGTTTTCACCTGCTAGCTCTGCTAGTGCTCCCTGGTAGCTTCCTACTACTTGTTGTGCTTCCTTTTTCCTTTCTGTTTCCTCGGGGGGGGGGTGAGTGCCGAGCACACAAGCGTAAACACACTCACAGCAGCTCACACGAGTGCACACATGCTTACATGGACTAAAACTTGCTTATTCTTGTTAAAACGCATGCACACCAGCACAAACACATTTACAACTCTTTAAACAGCCTTATACATGCTTACTCCGGCTTAAACGCGTGTACTCACTCTTACACGTGCGCACACAGTCTTACTCGGGTTTACAGGCGCGCACATGCATGCATACACACTCAGCAAGAAACTTTGGTGTTATCCACGGCATACACCTTCAATTTCTTGCCTTTACCTAGCCTACCTGTTGACACACCTCTTTCAATGATGTGTACATGACAGCTGACACATGCCACTCTGCTCCAGTGAGCTTACATTCTTTCATACATACCCCCTCATGATGTCACCTATCTTCTACTCTGTTACTCCCCTTATCCTACTCCTATACTCCTGACTGTGCTCATTTGCTATGTAAACTTGCGATTCACTATCCTAACCCTCATTTGCATTGGATTGCCTACTAATGCTTGGTTACATCTCTTAGACTGAGCTTCCCCCCTGAGCAACCTCTACTCGGTGGCCATGTTGTCTTCAGCCTGCCATTCACTTGCATTGTAAATTCATATTAGCATTAAAATCCACATTTGTGGATATTCATTATTGATTTTCTGGTTTTTAAAGCACAGAGCATTTGCGCGGTGCTGATATACACTTAAACACTTAAAAGTTTTTGGTTTTTTTTGCATCACTTAACGTTGCCAATGGCCGTATTTTTGGCAATTGGCATGCTTCCTCATGTAAATGCATCCTTTTTTTGGAGCTGTCATGGCTCCGTTTTGCTATTTGCAGAACCGTACTCAGTTGTCAACTGATTATATTTCTGCAAATAACACTACTCCTACTCGGACAGGTTCGGGTTTCCTGGATTGCAAATTTACCTCATTTGCATAGCTTTCGCCTGCAATTGAGGTAATTTGCATATCCAAGCCCTGTCCATGTAGGACTCGTTTAAGGAGCTCTGTTGTACACCCCTACCGGCTGTTCCTGGATCGCTCGGCGGACATGTTGGCTGCATGGAGTCTTACTCTACTCTTAGACTCTGTGCAAGCCTTTGTGAATCTGTCCCTTAATGTGGAAAGTCTAACACAGGTAATGTCACAGCATGATGACACAATGAGTTCCCAAATTAAGGAGAACATATGGAGCGGGAGACATCTGAAGAAGGAGTACCTCAGGATTCAGTCCTGGGGATGCTCTTGTTTGGCATCTACTTCTCTGAAGTACAGGCCAACACTAAGGGACTCTGGCTAACAAAGTTCGCAGATGACTGCAAACTGGGAGCCATTGTTGAATCCCCAAATTATGTGGATATTCTACAAAAGGGCCTTACAGAAACAGATGCTTGGTGCCAGAGCCATGGGCTCAAGCTTAATGCCAAGAAATGTATAGCTATCCCCTTTGGGAAAAAACATGTACCCGCGAATTACCACATAGGTGGCAGTAGACTAAACACCGAAAGTGTGATAAGAGACTTAGGGACACAGGTGGACAGTGGTCTCACCTTCGATAACCACATTGCCACAACAGTCAGGAAATCCTTCTATGTGACACACCTCATCACTAAGGGCTTTTCATCTAGAAAAAAGGAGGTTATTGTCCCACTGTACTCATCCCTCATTAGACCCATTATAGACTACAACGCCCAGTTTGGTATGAACCTCTCAAGACATCTGCAACAACTGGAAAGGCCAAAGAAATACCTCACTAAAAGAATCACAGGCCTAAAGCAGATGCCCTATGCTGACCATCTAAACAAACTCCACCTATACTCTGTCGCATATCGTCTACTCAGAGGCAATCTCTGCTTAACATACAAGGCCATGTCAAACCCAGAGCTGTTGGACATGCTATACTTAAAGAAATCCCAATCCGTCAGAGCCACATGCTCCAGGGATCTAAACCTTGTCATCACAATGAACAAAACATGCTGGAGGGATAGGTTCCTGATGCAGAGACTCCCCAGATTCTGAAATAGGCTGCCCATACATGTCAAGCAGAGCGTCTCTTTGGCCCTCTTCAAAAGAAACCTTGATGATTGGATGGGAGATAGGAAATTCACCCCGGGGATCACGTCAGTCGCCCTGCTAGACATGAGTCCAGGGAAGTAAATATTGTGGAACGAAATAGCCAGGGAATTGTTATAGCTAGGTTTGTATAGGCCCTAGGGCCGATAGCCTAGTACCAACCTATGAGCCTTTGAACCTATAAATATGGGGAGTGGAAAGAAAACGAGATTTGATACGGTGCAATATTTATGCAAAGGAGAAAGAAAAACTAATCAGTACAAAAAAGTAGCACCAAAGATATTTGAGGAGAAATGTAGGAAAAGCACCTGGATATGGAAAATTTCATTATACAAAAAATAAAAAAAAAACAAAGAGGGAAAGTATAAAAGTAATGTTCTCACTGCAAACATCAAAGTGGTTGTGCTGCATCCTGATCTGAATTCAAACTGCTTATCTCCCATCTTACTGTCTCCTATTCTGTGTATTCACTTATCAATCACCTTCTCCAAAACTTTCATGCAAAGTGACAAGAGTTTCATATCTCTGCACTGCCCCAGGTGTTCAGGTCCCATCTGTTCTGGAACACTGGCACTAGTATGCTTATTCTCCAATCATCTGGCTTACGTCTTTCTCTCCATACTGCTATGAGTGCCCTTGGAATGCATTTCTCCTCATTTCACCGAAATCTTTATCATATCTGTTGTGACTTCATCTGAGCCTGCTGCTTTCCCCTGACTTCATGTTCCTTAGTGCTGTAGTAACTTCTTCTAGGGTGGGCTATTCTTCCTCTTTCATCGCAGGCTGTATCTGGAGCAGTACAGTTTCTGGGGGGTTTCTTCATTCAGAAGCTACTGGAAATACTCCTTCCATCTGTCTTTGATGTCCTGTGGACTGGTGAGCAGGTTGCTGCTGGCATCCCTTATGAAGGGTGTTGACTATCTTCTTTATCTTTCTGGCTTTACCTTACAACCAGGTATAGTTTCTTTGTGCCACCTACTGAGTCATTTTCCAGAAGCTGGTAGAGTTCCTCTGGTGCCTTTCTCTTTGCTACTGCAATTCTTCTCTTAACCTCTTGTTTAGCCAACCAATTTCCCTTCCTAGCACGGACACTCTTTTCTGTCTCCCACTTTTTCTTGCAGTCCTTCTTTCTTTTGTTAACTTCCTGGACTTCTGCATATCAACACCAGTTTCAACTGTCTGGACCTATTTAAGAGACTGACCAATACACATAATATTTGTCTCAGTGACCTCCTCTCTCCCCAAGATCTTGCATACTACCACCCACAAAGCTAAGGAATATAGCCACTTATGTACCATACCCATCTTGAATAAATCCTTGCCCAACTAAATCAGAAAAAATGTGTTCTATCTATACTGCAGTGGACCCAGAATTTTTTGTTTTTGTAGTTCATATGTAACATCTTTAAATATGCTTGAAAATTCATTTCATTAGCTCAGTTGCTTTTTCTACTATTACAACTATCTGAGTGTCCTTATTTCACATTGTTCTAGTTCCCGCTTGCATGTCCTCATATTTTATATCTTTATGTCTATGTGTAGGTGTTATTCTGAAGGAACAGTATTCTAAGAGTGTTTTGGAGGTGAAAAGAGTGTCAGATAGAGTGATGCTTATGAAGCTGGAAATTGATGGTGTAATGATGAATGTTGTTAGTGCATATGCTCCACAAGTAGGGTGTGCAATGGATGAGAAAGAAACATTTTGGAGTGAATTGGATGAAGTGGTGATGACTGTACCTAAGGGTGAAAGAGTGGTGATTGGAGCAGATTTCAATGGGCATGTTGGTGAAGGGAACAGAGGGGATGAGGAAGTGATAGGTAGGTACGGTGTTAAGGAAAGGAATGCAGAAGGTCAGATGGTAGTGGATTTTGCGAAAAGGATGGACATGGCTGTGGTGAATACGTATTTTAAGAAGAGGGAGGAGCATAGGGTAACATACAAGAGTGGAGGAAGATGCACACAGGTGGATTATATCTTATGTAAGAGGGCCAGTTTGAAGGAGATTGGAGACTGTAAAGTGGTGACTGGGGAAAGTGTCATTAGGCAGCATAGGATGGTGGTTTGTAGGATGACGTTGGTGATCAAGAAGAGGAGGAGGAGTGTGAGGGCAGCACCAAGGATCAAATGGTGGAAAGTGAAAAGGGGTAATTGTGAGGTGGAGTTCAGGGATGAGTTAAGACAGGCACTGTGTGGCAGTGAAGAGTTATCGAATAGCTGGGTAACTACAGCAGAGCTAGTAAGGGAGATGGTTAGAAAGGTGCTTGGTATGACATCTGGACAGAGGAAGGACGACAAGGAGACATGGTGGTGGAATGAAGAAGTACAGGAGAGTATCCAGAGAAAGAGGTTGGCAAAGAAGAAGTGGGATTGTCAGAGAGATGAAGAAAGTAGACAGGAGTATAAGGAAATGAGGTGCATGGCAAAGAGAGAGGTGGCAAAGGCTAAGGATAAGGCATATGAAGAGTTGTATGAAAGGTTGGACACTAAGGAGGGAGAAAAGGACCTGTACCGATTGGCTAGACAGAGGGACCGAGCTAGGAAAGATGTGCAGCAGGTAAAGGTGATAAAGAATAATGAGGGAAACATACTCACAAGCGAGGAGAGTGTGTTGAGGAGATGGAAAGAGTACTTTGAGGGGTTGATGAATGAAGAGAATGAGAGGGAGAGAAGGTTGGATGATGTAGGGATAGTGAATCATGAAGTACAATGGATTAGCAAGGAGGACGTAAGGATAGCTATGAAGAAGATGAAGAATGGAAAGGCTGTTGGCCCAGATGACATACCTGTGGAAGCATGGAGGTGTTTAGGTGAAATGGCAGTGGAGATTTTAACCAGATTGTTTAATGAAATCTTGGAAAATGAGAGGATGCCTGAGGAATGGAGAAAAAGTGTTTTGGTACCGTTTTTTAAGAATAAGGGTGATGTGCAGAGCTGTAGTAACTACAGAGGGATTAAACTGATCAGTCACAGCATGAAGTTATGGGAAAGAGTAGTGGAAGCTAGGTTAAGAAGGGATGTGATGATTAGTGATCAGCAGTATGGTTTCATGCCGGGAAAGAGCACTGCAGATGTGATGTTTGCTCTGAGAGTGTTGATGGAGAAGTACAGAGAATGTCAGAAGGAGTTGCATTGTGTTTTTTGTAGACTTAGAAAAAGCATATGACAGGGTGCCTAGAGAAGAGTTGTGGTATTGTATGAGGAAGTCAGGAGTGTCAGAAAAGTATGTAAGAGTGTTACAGGATATGTACGAGGGTAGTGTGACAGTGGTGAGGTCTACTGTGGGAGTGACGGATGTGTTTAAGGTGGAGGTGGGGTTACATCAAGGATCAGCTCTGAGCCCTTTCTTATTTGCAATGGTGATGGATAGGTTGACAGATGAGATCAGACAGGAGTCCCTGTGGACTGTGATGTTTGCAGATGACATTGTGATCTGTAGTGAGAGTAGGGAACAGGTGGAGGAGACCCTGGAGAGGTGTAGATATGCTTTAGAGAGGAGCAGGACTAAGACAGAATATGTGTGTGTGAATGAGAGGGAGGACAGAGGAATGGTGAGGCTGCAAGGAGTAGAGGTGGTGAAGGTGGATGAGTTTAAATACTTGGGGTCAATAGTTCAGAGTAATGGTGAGTGTGGAAGAGAGGTGAAGAAGAGAGTACAGGCAGGATGGAGTGGGTGGAGAAGAGTGTCAGGAGTGATTTGTGACACACGAGTACCTGTAAGAGTGAAAGGGAAGGTCTACAAGAGGGTAGTGAGACCAGCTATGTTATATGGGTTGGAGATGGTGGCATTGACAAAAAGGCAGGAGTTTGAGCTGGATGTGGCAGAGTTAAAGATGTTAAGATTTGCACTGGGTGTGACAAGGGTGGACAGGATTAGGAATAAGTATATTAGAGGGTCAGCCCAGGTTGGAAGGTTTGGAGACAAAGCCAGGGAGGCAAGATTACGTTGGTTTGGACATGTGCTGAGGAGGGATGCTGAGTATATTGGGAAAAAGATGCTAAGGATGAAGCTACCAGGTAACAGGAAAAGAGGAAGGCCTAAGATCAGGTTTATGGATGTGGTGAGCGAGGACATGCTGGTGGTGGTGTGAAAGAGCAAGATGCAGAGGACAGGAAGAAATGGAAACAGGTGATCCGCTGTGGCGACCCCTAACGGGAACAGCCAAAAGCAGATGATGATGATGTCTTTAAGTGTATATGACACTACAGTCAATGAGTCTAGCATTTTTGATAATCAATGCTGCTTTTCTCCTTTGGTGTTTATCTACAATATCTGGTATTTTTGTTTTCATCTTAACTATTGACAGTGGATGATCCAACTTGATCATTACTTTCTCATTTTCAGCAATCCTTTATAGTTCATGTTTACAATCCATTCAAGCTGCCATCTTGTTGCATCATTTACAGTCTCCAGTGCAACAACTTTGCCCATTGTTGCGTCTTTCAGTACACAACTCCTCAGCTATAAGTGTATAAGTGTATAAAGAGACACCAGTACTAATTAAAGGAAAACAAATTAAAAATCACATTAAGAAAAGAGACAATACAATGAAACCTACATAACATTCAAAACTGAGCATGTATGTTAGACATAGTAGTTAGTATGCCTGTTGCAAATCGAGCCTTACCCGCAGGAAAAGGCCCAAATGAAAAACAAAATTAAGTGCATTGAAATTCTTTCAACTGCAACCTGTAAAAGAAGTTTCAGTTGTGATTTGCTCTGCACTATTAAATGAAGGACAAACACAGTAATCCAAAAAAGAAAAAAAATAACATCCCACTATCTAACTAAACGGGTCTACTACTAATTACCGACACGACGATTCCCCGACGGAAAATTCACCGACGCCAGATGACCGACACCACAAAAACCCGACAACGCAAAACACCGAACACCATTACACCGACACACGGAACGTAAACAACACGCGACACTACATAGCATACACACTAGCCCTGACCCAAACCCTAACCCTAAGGTCCGACACTATCGCACACTTCACCTACCTACACCCTAACCCTAACTCACTTACCCACCCCTAACCCCAAGCTCCGACACTACCGCACACTCTCCCTACCTGCACCCTAACCCTAACTCACTTACCCACCCCTAACCCCAAGCTCCGACACTACCGCACACTCTCCCTACCTGCACCCTAACCCTAACTCACTTACTCACCCCTAACCCCAAGCTCCGACACTACCGCACACTCACCTATCACACACCCTAACCCTACATCCCTCACTATTGCACACTTACCTGTCCGCTCCCTACTCCTAAATCCCTCACTATCTCATACTTACCAGGTCGCGCTTACACATTCCCCTTGTCGGTCTTCCGGCTGTCGGGATTCCAGCGTGTCGGTCAACTGCGTTGTCGGTCGTTTGGTGTCGGTAATTTCTTTGTCGGCGAATCGGCGTTTCGGTAATTAGTAGGGGACCCAACTAAACACAGTACTGATACTGCGAGCAAGATTGGGTAAAACGATTTAAAGAGCATTTGAAAATGCTCACATGACACTATGAGTGCGCAAGTAAGAGTTGCCCTCACTTACCCTCATGAGCCCTTTGAAAAAGTAGTAGGAATTATATTTAAATGGCATACTGTGTAACCATTGACAGACATCAGTACTAATTAAAGGAAAACAAATTAAAAATCACATGCCTGACACTTGCAATACGTTCATCATTCATGCTTATCTCATACTTAAATAATATCATTGTGTAATAACAGTAACTCACACCCAGTTGTGTGTAATGCAGGTGTTGTATAATGACAGTAACTCACACCCAGGTGTGTGTAATGCAGGTGTTGCATGATAACAGTAACTCACACCCAGATATGTGTAATGCAGTTCTTGTATAATAACAGTAGCTCACACCCAGGTGTGTGTAAAGCAGGTGTTGCATAGTAACAGTAACTCACAGCCAGGAGTGTGTGTAATGCAGGTGTTATATATAACAGTAGCTCACACCCAGGTGTATGTAATGCAGGTGGTGCATACTAACAGTGACTCACACCCAGGTGTCTTTAATTCAGGTGTTGTATAATAACAGTAACTCATACCAAGTTTTTGTAATGCAGGTTTTGTACAGTAACACTTTCTCACACCCAAGTGATAAAACCAACCACAAACAGCACCAAATTACCAATGTGAAAAATTCTTCTAAATGAAATTTAAAGGTCATGCTGCTAAACGCTAGGAGTCTTAGCTAACATTTGTGCAGTCACTGAAACCTGGTTCAAAGCTGCGGAGAGCACCCAAGCCTTACCAGGTTACTCATCCTACCATACTTTCAGACCCCAAACAGAAGATTACAAATCCAATGGAGGTGGAGTTTTAATATTTATCAAAGACATAGACATGTCCAGGGTGGTCAAACAGTATGACACACAGGAGACACTCCAAGTGCAGTTAACTGTTGAAAAAATACCTATTAAAATCATAGATAGCTACAGACCCCAACCGTGACTCAGGACGCCTACTTCACCTATATGGACTTGCTTGAATCCATCAAGATTCAACCCTCTACCCTGATCTTGGGTGACTTTAACTACCCAACCATAGAGTGAAAGACCTATTCTAGCCAAAACATGAATGCCCAGAGATTCCTCAACTTTGTGAATGCCAATGCATTGGATCAGCTGGTCAACACCCCCACAAGAGGTGAAAATATCCTGGACCTGGTACAAACCAACATGAGTAGCCACTGTAGCACCCCTACAGTGCCATCCTCCTTGGTAAGATCTGATCATGAAGTGATCACTTTCAAAGTCACCATCTCCCCTGCCCCCCCCCCCCCCAATCAGGGTCAAACAAAAAAAGTCATAGCTGACTACAATCTCCTGAGAGCAATTATAAGTAGCTTCACAGCCACCGTCCCTTCATATGGAACTAGCACTAATGTCCAAGCCTACACCAAAAAACTATATGAGCACCTACATAGCTGTATGGACTCAGCAATACCTGACAGGACCAAATCATCTTCCTCAAGGAACAGTAAACCTGTCTGGTGTACAGCAACAATAAACAAACTTTATAATATAAGGAAATAAATGCTGTCCCAGACCAAGAAGGAGCAGGGGCCAAGTTGGAAGAAATCTCTCCTTTGTCTGAACAAGCAAATAAGGTCACTGGTGAAATCCTCTAAGGTTAACTTTGAGTCCAAATTGGCCACATCCACTAAGGACAACCACAAGGCCTTCTTCACATACGTCCACAATCTCAAAGGTAACACCCAAATCTACTCTGAACTGATGGTCAAGAACACCACATACACAAAAGCCATAGATATAGCCAACCTGCTCGCAGACAGGTTCAGTGAAAACTTCACTCCCTATCCCCCCCACTCAGTATACCAGGACATCCCCAGCATCTGGCCCCCTCCCCTCATCACCAGGGAGCAGGTCTTTAATCCCCTCTCAAAGGCAAAAAATACAGTCTCCATGGGACCTGACAACATTCCTGGCTGTGCCCTACATGAACTCAGGCATGAGTTCTGAGCTCCATTAAGCACCCTATTCAACCAAAGCCTGAGCACCGGGTTCATCCCAAGCAAATGAAGAACAACCACTGTCATCCCTCAACACAAAGATGGTGCATCCACCGACCCAGGCAACTATAGGCCCATCAGCCTAACTAGCCTGATCTGCAAGGCCATGGAATACATTATCATGGACTTTATAAACAAGAACATTGGCTGTTTTTGTGTTTGTTTACATCTGTGTAAAAAATCCTTTTATTTGTGTTTTATTTTGTGTTTTAAACTGTAAAAATGTAACAGTTTGTTGAATGCCTCATTGGAGCTTTTCTCCCCAGGCCTCCGCTGAAAATGGACATGTATCCAGTCAGACTAGCCCGGTAAACAAATGTAAAATAAATAAATAAAAATAAATAAACCTCCAAACGCTTGACCCTACACAGTTTGGTTTTGTCAAAGGGAGATCCTGCCTGTTAAATTTGGTCAACTTCTTCAAAACAGTCACCAAAGCCATGGATGAGGGAAAGATGGTGTACATCACCTACCTTGACCTAGCCAAAGCCTTCAACACTATTCCCCACTCAGGCATAATCGATAAACTCTCCCAGCTAGGCCTAAACCCGTATGTTACCAGATGGGAAGCTAACTGGCTCACTGGTAGAACCCACTCAGTCAAAATAGGGGAAGCCACCTCTAGTAGTAGACCCATAATGAGCGGTGTACCCCAAGGATCAGGCTTGGGGCCTCTACTGTTTGGGATATATTTTCTGAGGTGCAAGTCAAAACCAGTGGTCTGTGGCTGACCAAGTTTGCAGATGACTGCAAGCTGGGTGCTGTCTTAAATTCCCCCTAGTGATGTGAACATCCTCTAAGAGGGCTTTACCCAAACTAATGACTGGTGCCAGAAACATGGCCTCAAACTGAATGCCAAGAAAAGCATCATTATCCCCTTTGGGTAAAATGGTGTCCACTAATTATCACATTAATAACAACGTACTAAGCACGCAATTAGTTGTGGGGGGCTTGGGCACCCAGGTTGATAGCAACTTGACTTTTGACCACCATGTTACCTCCATTGTACAGAAGGCTTTCTACATAGCCCACCTCATAAGTAAAGTTATTTCATCCAGGAACAAGGAGGTCATAACATCCCTGTACTCCTCCCTTATCAGACCCATTACCAAGTACAGTGCCCCCTTTAGCATGTACCTTGCCAAGCACATGCAGCAGCTGGAGAGACTACAGAAGTTCCTGTCCAGGAAAATCCAGGGTCTCACAACACCTATCCTATACAGATAGGCTAAAAGCCCTGTCCCTCTACTCAGTCTCATACAGACTGCTCAGAGGTGACCTGGGTCTGGCATACAAGCCCATCTCAGACCCAGCCTTGATGGAGTTGCTGCATATTCGTAAGTCAAAATCCACTCACGCAACTCACATGCAAGACCTCAACCTGGTCTGTGGCATTAATAGAATTTGTTAGCAGGATAGATTTGTGTCCCAAAGACTCCCCCATCTGTGGAATAGACTCCTTCTCCATGTCAAGCAGAGTATCTCACTAGCCCTCATTAAGAGGAACCTGGACGACTGGATGGGAAACAGGAAATACACCCCTGGGATCCCATTTGTGTCCCTGCTGGACAGGGGGAAACAGGTGCTGACTTTGTGGGAACATGGGCAAAATTCTTGGCTAGGCTTATAAAGGTCTCTGGGCCAATAGCCTAGTATCATCCTATGAACAATTTAGGTTTCATCCATCTCTGTCTCAGTCTGGTTACTGTGGGTTTCTCCCTTGTGATCAAGTCACACTAACCATGGGTAAATCTTGCATTAGCCATACCTAAATTTGAGTTATTGCTTAATTACCCAAACAGAGGAAAAGATAACCAGTATTATCATGCAAGAAAATTTATGATTTTTATATGCCCATTAGTAGGCAAAGAAAGACATTAGGTGGAGCAGAGTTAATAAATTATGCATAATAGGCTATCAGGAAGGCAGAAAATGATGATGGGAAAGGGGATGCTAAATAAATAACATAACTACAAATATCACATCGACAAAAGTGCTATGGGAAATATACAATGATCCTAATGAAATAATTTATACTAGGCCTAGAAAATTTAGAAATCAGCAAGAGCCACTCTGTAAAAAAAACAGCAGAGGGCTGCAGGGGTAGAATTCTGGGGTGGGGGTTGTGGTAATTAAATAAAAAAAGAAATAGCTAAGAAAAACTGGTCTATTTTCAAAAGACATAACAATGTGTTAAAACTGGGGAAATTAACCCAGTTTTGTATTTAAAGTATGGGACAACATTAGAGGAATGCTAAAGAGGAATAAGTTGAGATGGAACATTGAAATAAAAAACAAAACTGATACTTCCAAATGTGGTTTCTGCAACCAGTGTTCATATATTTTACAGAGGGGGATTTTATCATTCTAAACAATTATTGCTCATCAAAATTAATATTGGAGAAAGGGAATTGTGGTACATTAGAGGTGGTATATGTAGCTGCGTGCGACAATTGCCCCTCCTTTTACATAGAAAAATAGACAGGAAATTACATAAGAGAATTTATGAGCACACATATGATATTATGAAGAAAAATACTAACAGTGCCTTATCCAAACATAGTGTGGTTTGTAAGGAGTTTAAAATGTTTCTCTTTGGAATTACTGAGATTATTAACTTGGATGTAAGGGGGAGTATATGGAGCTTATATGGCAATTAAAACTGAATGCCACAACACTACCGGGTTTAAATTAACATCTTTCAATTAATATAGTTAACAGCAGCTAAACTTTGAGAAGGGTGCAGTTTTTTGGTGTATGTATTCTTATATAGTTGATAATATTTACAATTCATATATATTTTACAATAGACATATGTTTATGGTTTTATGAGTATAGATTAGTTTAACCAATTTTATTTCACTATTCATTACTTGTTTTTTTTAAAGATGTTTTTAAATTCATTTTAAGCTATTCATATGATTGATTTAAAAGTTTTATAAGGAAGTGTTTTGTGCCACCAAGATTAGTTCTGAAGAAGTTCGATTGAGTATGGATGAAAGCACTTAGCTAATTTTGTTTTGTCATTCATAAATATACCTTGATTTAAACAGAGTAATTTTAATGTTTTTTTTTTTTTGGGGGGGGGGTTGCGCATTTTATTTGGTTTGCACTTTATTTTTCTCTATATACCCATACACTTTGTGAGCCTTCTGTAGATTCCTGGTTTTATTTGGGCTACCCGGATTTACACTTGGTGTTTGTTTTTAAACATCATTGTAAGTTCAATATCTTACTGTCCACACTTCTTTTAAAAGTACTGAAGGCTCTTTACACTGTGCTTACTTTGAGCTTTACTGTTTCAGAGACATGACATTCATTAATTTTTACATTCAGTTTGACAAGATTAGAGTACTCAGATTCAAAATTCTGCCTGACATTGCCTTCCTTCAGAAATGCTATAATTTTGCAACACACACAAGGCACAGTATAAAGTCTTTCTACAGGAGACAGTGAAGAGTATTTATCCTTGCACTCACTATTGGCGTCACTGTTTACCTCTTACTCTGTGGTCCAGTTACTGTAGCTGGGATAATTGTCACTCTAGGCAGTTCACAGCTGAAGTTGAGCACCAAAACAAAACCTTTGACCTTCAACATCAAACACTTTACCCATGAGGCATTCAAATATGAGACATAGCTCTTACAAAGAAACATTTGCTCTTTTCTTAATCAGTGCGAGATATTATTTCTGTTTTTCAGTAGCAAGCTTATATCCTAGGGTCATTTTTGAAGCTGCAGATTTAAAATGTATCCTAAATCTCCCAAACACTGATCAGTCAAGCAATACCAAGTTCATGTCTGTACATATATGTAAATACTATCAAAGATGCCAAGTTTTGTATTAATTCTGTTGTTTCCATTGTCTAAACCTTGGTAGAAATCCTGCAGGGTGTGATCTCTGTGCTTACTTTGATAAATCATTAAACACTGAAGTCTGATAACCTCCGACAGCTCATGTACAGGGACTTCTTCAGGATTTGATAATCATTACGTAAACACTGAAGTCTGATAACCTCCGACAGCTCATGTACAGGGACTTCTTCAGGATTTGATAAACATTACGTAAATACTGAAGTCTGATAACCTCCAACAGCTCATGTACAGGGACTTCTTCAGGATTTGATAATCATTACGTAAACACTGAAGTCTGATAACCTCCGACTGCTCATGTGCAGGGACTTCTTCAAGATTTACAGACAAGGGAGATCATCAACCTCTTCAACTGAAATTCTTCTTGATCAGACAAAACAATTGTTCTGTCATATTCTTCAATCAAAAATCAATTCACTTTATGTAATTTTCTTCCATCAAAACATGTTTGCGCTAAAGGGCATGCTGTGCATAAGCAGGAAAATAATACTATTCTCCCTTCAGCAGTATTCAATGTGGCAAACGGTTGCATTATAAATTGAACTTTTCTCTGAAGCTCAATGTTGAGATCATTCACGGGTACTGTAATACCAAAAAACAGTTTTCAAACTTTAGAATTTTTTTGGATTCTTTTATAGTAATGTTACTTACCCCTCCTTTGATTGAACAAAACACTGTAGCACTCTTCCTTGGCTCAACCACCTAACTTCCATACAATAAATTAAATCACCTTCCATTATTTTGAGAAATGCTCAAAATGCCCTATGTGTGTGTCCTTTCCAGGAGAGTTATTTCTCATTGTCAGCTGCTGCTGGCATTGCGCAAAACTCTCAACTGTCCAGATTTTTGCAGAATGTCCAGATTTTTGCTTCATATATTTGGTCCATTTTTTCATAAAATTGGGGTTTTCTGGCAAATTAGTGGCAAATCATTAAAGACTTAAGATAGAAAATAATGACAGACATTTGAGTTTCAGACTTCACACCCTTCAGAAAATCAGTGCTAAAGCAAAACCTGTTATTCTATCACCTTTCTAAATTTGTAAGTGCAATATTAAAAGGTTGCCCTGTTTTGGACCTTTGCCCCACTTTTATTAACGGCTTTGTCCAGATTTCTTGCTGCAAGAAGTTGAGAAGAATGATTGCTTGGTCAAAAGACTTTGCTATACGAAACCTGCTGTATATAATGCAATAATATTTAGTTCCATAAGGATTCTTCAGTAAGACTAACTACTCTAATCTTTTTTCCACATGTAACCAGTGGATCATCTGTATAAACGTCAACTAATTTGGTAAAATCTAATGCAAAGTCATCATTTGTACAAACTTCATCACTTCACTTTCCATTCCAGTTGTGTGACATATCATTCAACACATGCCAGCAGCTTCTTCACTAATTTTGAAGTTTTTAGCAACACCTAAAATAAAAATGAGAGTCTCTGTAGTTTCTTTAGCACTGGTGTGTTCATGCATAGCTAGGAAGATAAAACAAAATCTGCTGGATGTCTGTTTACACTGAACACTTCAACTGGTAAAAATCTGTGTTACTCTTCACTATAAAGCCATGCATAATAAAGTGTTGTTCTCCAAAAGTTCTCTCTCTTCCTGAAGAAACCCCTGAAGCAGCAACCAATGAACATTTCTTTATGAAGTCATCCTCTATAAAACTTTTCTCAACAACAGCAACAATTTCCCATAAAGTTTAAAGTCTGCTACAGAACTGCTGTACTCTTCTGCTCACTTTTTTTTCAAAATTTCTGCAGTCCAGTAAGACTTTCTGTAAGACTGTGTGCTTTTACTTTTCTTACATTTACATTCACATTGGCAAGACAATGATGTTTGCTTTCAAAATTCTACTAAAGATCGATTCACATGGGCAAGATAAGGATATTTATTTTCCAAATTCTACTAAAGATTTTATTCTTTGAAAATACCATTTCATGACATAAGGCACAATATCTTTGCCAACTATGCAGTTTCCACCCACTGAGAAGAGAAGACTTTGTGTTTTGCTTCAGTTTTTGTTTTCTTCCTTTTTGCCATGGTTACAAGTGTATGACATCATCTTCACAGGATTTCCAATCAAGATAGCAGTAACTCTGAGGGTACAAAATCACAGCACATTGATTATTCTTTTTCACTACTTTACATACTTAAAAGAAAGAAAACACCACAAGGGTAAAGTACCTCCATGCAAAAAATGTCCAAAATCAAATGTAGAAGAATGGCAGACCACTGAGTAAAAAATATATCCTTTATTCCATAAAGTTAGCACTTTCGTGTCTCCAAGGACGCTTCTTCAGACTTAAAACAATACTAAAACACTCCAGCTCCATTTAAATATGGTATCACTTCTAGTAGTAACCAATGAAATGCCTAATAGAAAGCACATGATAAGTCACAATTCCAATATGTTCTATACTATATGCACATGTATGTAAAACATATAATAATGACAGATAATAAGGGACACCCAGCAGTTCGTAGAAACCCTAGCAACTTACAATCTTAATGGGAGATGGAATATGTTTGATTATATGGTTACCCTAGACATGACATCATTGTTCACCAGTATACCTCATGATATTGGTGTAGATTTTTTGAGGTTGTATCTAATACAGAAAGGGCTAACAAATAGCCAGATTATTAGGATTACCATGCTAATGGATTTAGTTCTCAATAATAATGTATTTACTTTCAATGGGAATTATTTCTTGCAAACTACAGGAGTAGCAATGGGTACACCATGTGCCAACTCTTATGTTTTAGTATTGTTTTAAGTCTGAAGAAGCATCCTTGGAGACGCAAAAGCGCTTAATTTCTGGAATAAAGGATATATTTCTTACTCAGTGGTTTGCTTCGATTGTTGTGGAGTACCTGCCATTCTTCTACATTTGACTTTACATACTTAGCAAAACTCCCTTATAAAAAAATCTCAAGAAAGAGGGAATGGCATGCCATGAGAGTGAAACTCAGAGCTCAGCAAACTAGCAATACTTCTATTTCACTGCTGAGCAAACTTATCAAGAATCCCGAACAAAAAGCTTCAGCAAGAGACCACATACTCAGTTATGAAAATTACGCCACTGCAAATTCATCAGTGCTAATGATAGAACACATACTATTTATGCTATTAAAACACTGCTTTAAGTGCAAAGCCTCGGGATCTGATGCTTTATTTCACATCCCTTCACAATAGTAACACTGCGTCATTACCTACTCATCTAGCAGAATTAGGACTGTCTGATACGCTTGGTCAGTCAGAATTCAGCAGGCCGTGATGCACCATGGCCATTGACAGTTTTTATTTGAAAGAAGGTTGAGGGACTTATAATAATACCCATTTATTAACCAGGTAAGTCCACTGGACACATAGTCCGTTTTTCAGGGGTGACCTGGGAGCAATGACTGGTGAAGTGATTTGCTCAAATTCACAAATGAGGGCTATGAGAATCAAACCCTGTACCACAGGGACCACAGATAGGTTCATAGGTGTGTACTAGGCTAATGACCACAAGGGCCTTTTTAAGCCTAGCCATGCATCCCAAATCTCTGAGAAAGTTCTGATACCCTTGCTAAGTATAACCAGGGGTCTAGGAGATGATCCATTTTTTTTTTTAAATGCTTACTCCAGTTCAAGTTTGCAGGGCAATCAGTGAGTGCTCACTGGGATTATTGGGTGTTTGTGTGAAACAAACAAGTTACTGAGACCATCATTCATAACTCCCCTTTTCCCATTTTTGTACATTGGGTTGAGATGTTGCATCAACAATGAACATCATCTGGACCCAACAGTCATGGATGGCTACTACTTTGTAAACCACCAACGACCAGCAAAAAACGATAGTGAACACGCAGTAATGAAGAAATAATGATTATTATGAAAACTTTATTGTATTCATTGATAAAGGCTGAATAGCCGAAACTGGTCTGGATTTGAAGGAATTATAAATAAATAAACATTATTTCTTCATTACTGCGTGTTCACTATCGTTTTTTGCTGGTCGTTGGTGGCTTACATTGTTGGCTTGACCCTGCATGCCATCCTTGCGGAGCGTATGGTTGTTTGCTGGCTACTACTTTGACCATTATTATAAATGTTTACCTCAATCAGACATCTGAGGTCTTTATACGGTCAGTAAAGTAGCTGTAATTGATGGGCATAGATGTTTCTGTGAATAAAAATGACTTATTCCTGTTGTTTAATCATTGCTATACAGGAGTTGATGATCTGGGGGCAGTAGTACTGTCACATAATTTATTGTGTTTGCAAAAATAAAACATCTGTATAAAACAAGTATTACTATGGCTTATGCCTGACTGTGGCAGGGTGGAGTTTATTTAAGGGTAACAAGTTAGCTATAATTTATTTTACTAACCATCACAGATGTCAGTTTTGTACATAAGTGGCTGTCTTTGGCAGTTTGGCAGAAGTAGGATATGTGAGAAAGCAACTGCATATTGGCACAATGGCATAGTGAGTAGCCTTGCTATTTCATGGTGTTTTGCTCTGGCTGAATTATTGGCTGTGGATTTTTTTTTTATGTGGAATCTGCATACCATTCCTGACATTGTATGGGTTTACCCACATGCACTGGTTTCTACCAGCAGCCCAAAGAATGCTGTAGGTGATTGGCATTCCTCCAGTTTCCCTAAAGGTGAAAATACAGAGTAAGTGTGTGTGTGTGTGTGTGTGTGTGTGTGTGTGTGTGTGTGTGTGTGTGTGTGTGTGTGTGTGTGTGTGTGTGGGGTGTGTGTGTGTGTGTGTGTGTGTGTGTGTGTGTGTGTGTGTGTGTGTGTGTGTGTGTGTGTGTGTGTGTGTGTGTGTGTGTGTGTAAAATACCACTAATTTTTATCTCTGGAAACACAAAATTCCTGGGTACATATATAACTCTTCAAGTTGGCAGTAAAATGAAATGCAGTTAAAAATTCATTGCCTTTCAACAATAAGTTTAAAATGCCTCACAGAACATGAATACCTTTACAGTTTTGAGGGATCTGGCAGCTTTACACTCTATAAACCACATAAATGGATTTTGACATGTACTCAACCTCACCTATGCTAAAACCAGCCCTGAGCAGAAGGTTGCTGTAGGTTGTGTGTGAGGCCACAATCCATTGTATGGGGCTGCAACAATGTGGCTATTATTTCTTTAACTTTCCTCCCAAATCTCAGAGCTACACACAGAAAGTTGTTATAGATTGTGTCTGGGCTGGTGACAGTGTTGCCATTATTTCTTTAACTTTTCTTACAAATATCAGAGATGTGTATAAAAGGTCACTATAGCTTATACAGGCACAGTGTACTGTCCTAGAATGACAAGTTGGAATACCTTACTGTGATTGTTATTCTTTCACTTTTCTCACAATCGTACATCAGACACTTGCACAGGTAGCTAGCTTTGAGGGAAGAGTTAAGGAAGCATGCTATTTATATATGTCTGACAGGAACCATTTGAAAAGTGTTACTGTGTTCCATTTGTTCTTTCAGTTTTGTCCAGCGTAACATCAACAGGGGACACAGAAGATGGATGCTTTTTGTAGGTGGGGTGAAGAGGCATGCTGTATATATGTATGACAGCAACCACTTGAAATATATTACTGTGGTCATCTGTGGCTTCATTTTCATCCCAGTCTAACACCAGAGGAATTTTCAGAAGGTGATTGTATTTTTTTTTGGGGGGGGGGGGGTAGGAAGGCAGGTACTCTTCCCACACAGTTTTATGTATCCTCACAACAATTTGTCTTCTCATTATATTGTGAGCTATTATTTTGTCACCTTTGAGCATTAAGTCTTAAACACAATCCTTTCCTTCCTTGAAAGGAAAAAAAAGACTGAATTTCTTTCCTTATTCATGCCCTTTGTTCAGGAAATCAATGGATCAAAGGGTTGGCAAATGCTTTAAAATGCACTGCAGAGCATTTATAACCTCATGGGTTCTGAAGATTATATATATATATATATATATATATATATATATATATACATATATATATATATACACACACACACACACACACACATACACACACACACACACACACACACACACACACACACACACACATACATACATATACATATATATATATATATATATATATATATATATATATATATATATATATATACATACACACAGACACATATATATTATTCTACAGCCATGGTCAGATAGGATATACTAAAATGATGCAAGAAAAAATTTAAGTCAATTTCTTCCCATAGACATGATTTTTGTTCAGGCCATCACTGGATGCAAAAGTTGTCAAACCATATGAAATGCACCTCATAGTATGGAGTGTGTATTAGCTACTCTTCATAAAAAAATACTTTTACATACATTTAGCATGAATTTATGGCATCCCATACATTCATCAGGTGAAGTTTTGAAAGGAGATGGTAAGTTACTTTGTTTTACATGTATAAGGAGTTTGTTGGAAAGGCAGGAAATGGGCTGGCATATGAGCTTGCCTCAACAGCAGATCTTGTAATAGACGCTGAGGTGGTTGACACGAGTGTTAGTCATACTCTTGGTTCTGTGAACGAGGAGGAGTTTCAAAAGGGTAGTGACTTTTGTGGTTCAAATGGCTAGATGGAGACCACCCCTCAGGATTCTGTATGGCACAGGGAAGAGGGGCAGGGCTTTTAGGCTTTCAAGGTATCTTAGATTGTAGTCCAGAAATCTTCCTAATCTAAAACATTTGGAGTTGCTGAAGGTACTTTGTGCTAAACATTCCAAAAGAGCTTTGGAGTCAAGGATAGGTGTAAAATGGGAAGAATACAGATAGACCAAGTCTGCATGGGAACTAGTGGAGATACCCATAAACATCTGTTGGGCAAAGGTAGAAGGCCTTCTTAACCTCAACTAGAATATGGTGATCAAAAAAAAGATTGCTGTCAGCACAGTTTCCCAAGTCCCAGCTAATTGCATTTGTTTTTAAATTGGTATGAGCAGTGTAGTAAAAGGAAGGGATGGTATCTTTCCCACTGAAAGCTATATGGCATTTTGTCATTTATGGAGATCCCATCACTGAAAAAGCAATCATTGGTCCAATTCAGTTCTTGCTACAGTATCTGATTCTCTGAAGGGGATTTCATAATTGCACCAAGTTTGCTTTCATCAGCAAACATAGTCTACTGATATCTGCTTTCACTTCTGAGATGTAGATTCCAAAGGGCAGGGGCCCCAGGACAGAGTTCTGTAGAACCCAAATGGTGAAACTCTTCTGACTAGAGGGGATATGTACTACCTTAATAGTGATGGTTTTCACAAAGAAACAATTGGCTATCACAAATGACATACAGATATATGTTAAGTTGGCAGAGTTTGTGCATGATAGCAGCACGTGGGATGATGTCAAAGGCCTTCCCAAGGTAAAGGTAAACAGTTAAGTACTATTAAGTGCTCATTCAGGACATTAGTTCCCCCCACCCCGTATAGTTTCCAGGGGTTGTCATCTGGCTGCCTTATGTAATTTTACAGCTATGGACATTCTTTATTCTTCAGGGAAACAACGTTGGGGAAACTTAAATTAAAGAGGTTTAACAAAGGATGGACCAAGTAGTGCTTGACACTTGCTAGCAGACATCAAGGGATATTATTGGGGCTAGTATTTTCAGTTTTGGATAGTGCAGCAGAAACCTTGTCAAAGATAATTTGCGGGTGGAAGAGAAGGTTTATTGTGGGGGAAACATCTGACTTGCCTGAAGGAATGAAATTATCATTGAATTTGTGAGGATATTAGCAATAACTTTGGGAAATATCAGAGTAATTTAATGTCTTGCATTTGCATTTTGAGTTATGAACTGAATTTACTATGTAGGTATTTATGATATTAGTTTATGTGAAGGAGTAAGTTATCACTTCATTATTATAATTGAATCCTTTGTACTGGTGTCCTTTGCTTTGAATTGACTATATCATGTGTGCCTTTATGTTATTAGTTTGGGGAGCAGTAATTGCTGCTTGCACATGTCCCTCTGCAGTATATGTGGTAATAAAGCATATGAATTGTAAACACTTTTTCCTATCCTGTTTCTGCTGGAATACCTTTCTTAATTGTAGAACCTTATTGTCTTACACAGTTACTATTTTTGTATTAACAGGCAGTCTTATTTTACCCCCTAGTTAAAATTCATACTTTTCTACTTTTCCACCCACTTTACAAGCAACTTTTTATTCTTACTCTATGCAATATATGACAAGAATAAATATAATGTTCTGCATTTTACTGGTAGAGTTCTTTAGCTAAGATACCTCATAATTACCTTACTAGAGGGTGAAGATTGAATTCTTGAGCATCATTTGCCCGAGGTTCAACACACCGACAATTGGAGCTCCTCTATAGCAAACACTATTGGTGAGTCGTGTCACCAGTGATGCCCTTTTGGGGATATATATATATATATATATATATATATATATATATATATATATATATATATATATATATATATCTATATATATATATATATATATGGTTTACTATCATAATATTTAAGTGGATTCAGTCAAATCCACTTTGCATGAAGTCCCATGTTAACGCTTGTACCTACGTCAAATTCGGGATGCAATTCAACAATATCAGAATTCAGCATTGTGACTTTTCGCAGACGTGGGTCGATGATCCGATCATTCGACCAAGTCTGCTTCAATATTATGATAATAAACATATATATATATATATATATATTTATATATATATGGATTCACTATACAATCTCGAAATAAACCCAGCCACTGGGGATGCACAAGCCAGTGCATTTCTTTGTACCGGTCCCAAGCCCGGATAAATGGGGAGGGTTGCGTCAGGAAGGGCTTCGCCAAATCTTTTCATGCAGTCACCAGTTAATATTTCCATACCGGATCGGTCAAGGCTCGGGTTAACAATGACCGCCACTAGTACTGTAAGCCAACAGGGTGCTGGCGGAAATTGGGCTACTGTTGGCCGAAGGAGGAGAAGAGGTGGAAGACATGGCCGAAGGCAGGAAGAGAGGAGAAAGGTGAGGACTGTGGTAGTGAGGGTCGGAACTTTGAATGTTGGCAGTATGACTGGTATAGGGAGAGAGCTAGCTGATATGATGGACAGAAGGAAGGTTGGTATATTGTGTGTGCAAGAGACCAGATGGAAGGGGAGTAAGGCTAGGTGTATCGGAGGTGGGTTCAAATTGTTTTATCATGGTGTGGATGGGAGGAGAAATGGCGTAGGAGTTATTCTGAAGGAGCAGTATGCGAAGAGTGTTTTGGAGGTGAAAAGGGTGTCGGATAGAGTGATGTTTATGAAGCTGGAAATTGATGGTGTAATGATTAATGTTGTTAGTGCATATGCTCCACAAGCTGGGTGTGCAATGGATGAGAAAGAAACATTTTGGAGTGAATTGGATAAAGTGGTGATGACTGTACCCAAGGGTGAGAGAGTGGTGATTGGAGCAGATTTAAATGGGCATGTTGGTGAAGGGAACAGTGGGGATGAGGAAGTGATGGGTAGGTATGGTTTTAAACAAAGGAATGCAGAAGGTCAGATGGTAGTGGATTTTGTGAAAAGGATGGATATGGCTGTGGTGAATACGTATTTCAACAAGAGGGAGTAGCATAGGGTGACATACAAGAGTGGAGGAAGATGCACACAGGTGGATTACATCTTATGTAGGAGGGCCAGTTTGAAGGAGATTGGAGACTGTAAAGTGGTGGCCAGAGAAAGTGTAGTTAGGCAGCATAGGATGGTGGTTTGTAGGATGACTTTGGTGATCAAGAAGAGGAGGAGGAGTGTGAGGGCAGCACCAAGGATCAAATGGTGGAAATTGAAAAAGGGTAATTGTGAGGTGGAGTTCAGGGATGAGTTAAGACAGGCACTGGGTGGCAGTGAAGAGTTACCAAATAACTGGGTAACTACAGCAGAGCTAGTAAGGGAGACGGCTAGAAAGGTGCTTGGTATCACATCGGGACAGAGGAAGGATGACAAGGAGACATGGTGGTGGAATGAGGAAGTACAGAACAGTACACAGGCAAAGAGGTTGGCAAAGAAGAAGTGGGATTGTCATAGAGATGAAGAAAATAGACAGGAGTATAAGGAGATGAGGTACATGGCAAAGAGAGAGGTGGCGAAGGCTAAGGATAAGGCATATGAAGAGTTGTATGAAAGGTTGGACACTAAGGAGGGAGAAAAGGACCTGTACCGAATGGCTAGACAGAGGGACCAAGCTAGGAAAGATGTGCAGCAGGTAAAGGTGATAAAGGATGAGGGAAACATACTCACAAGCAAGGAGAGTGTGTTGAGGAGATGGAAAGAGTACTTTGAGGGGTTGATGAATGAAGAGAATGAGAGGGAGAGAAGGTTGGATGATGTAGAGATAGTGAATCATGAAGTACAATGGATTAGCAAGGAGGAAGTAAGGATAGCTATGAAGAGAATGAAGAATGGAAAGGCTGTTGGCCCAGATGACATACCTGTGGAAGCATGGAGGTGTTTAGGTGAAATGGCAGTGGAGTTTTCAACCAGATTGTTTAATGAAATCTTGGAAAGTGAGAGGACGCCTGAGGAATGGAGAAAAAGTGCTTTGATACCGATTTTTAAAAATAAGGGTGATGTGCAGAGCTGTAGTAACTACAGAGGGATTAAACTGATCAGTCACAACATGAAGTTATGGGAAAGAATAGTGGAAGCAAGGTTAAGAAGGGATGTGATGATTAGTGAACAGCAGTATGGTTTCGTGTCAGGAAAGAGCACTACAGATGCGATGTTTGCTCTGAGAGTGTTCATGGAGAAGTACAGAGAATGTCAGAAGGAGTTGCAGTGTGTTTTTGTAGACTTGGAGAAAGCATATGACAGGGTGCCTAGAGAGGAGTTGTGGTATTGTATGAGGAAGTCAGGATTGTCAGAGAAGTATGTAAGAGTGGTACAGGATATGTACGAGGGTAGTGTGACAGTGGTGAGGTCTGTGGTGTGAGTGACGGATGTGTTTAAGGAGGAGTCTTGGAAAGTGAGAGGATGCCTGAAGAATGGAGAAAAAGTGTTTTGGTACCGATTTTTAAGAATAAAGGTGATGTGCAGAACTGTAATAACTATAGAGGGATTAAATTGATCAGTCACAGCATGAAGTTATGGGAAAGAGTAGTGGAAGCTAGGTTAAGAAAGGACGTGATGATTAGTGATCAGCAGTATGGTTTCATGCCAGGAAAGAGCACTACAGATGCGATGTTTGCTCTGAGAGTGTTGATGGAGAAGTACAGAGAATGTCAGAAGGAGTTTCATTGTGTTTTTGTAGACTTGGAGAAAGCATATGACAGGGTGCTTAGAGAGGAATTGTGGTATTGTATGAGGAAGTCAGGAGTGTCAGAGAAGTATGTAAGAGTGGTACAGGATATGTACGAGGGTAGTGTGACAGCGGTGAGGTCTGCGGTGGGAGTGATGGATGCGTTTAAGGTGGAGGTGGGGTTACATCAAAGATCAGCTCTGAGCCCTTTCTTATTTGCAATGGTGATGGACAGGTTGACAGACGAGATCAGACAGGAATCCCCATGGACTATGATGTTTGCAGATGACATTGTGATCTGTAGTGAGAGTAGGGGAACAGGTGGAGGAGACCCTGGAGAGATGGAGATATGCTCTAGAAAGAAGAGGAATGAAGGTCAGCAGGACTAAGACAGAATATATGTGTGTGTGAATAAGCGGGAGGATAGAGGAATGGTGAGGATGCAAGGAGTAGAGGTGGCGAAGGTCGATGAGTTTAAATACTTGGGGTCAATAGTTCAGAGTAATGGTGAGTGTGGAAGAGAGGTGAAGAAAAGAGTACAGGCAGGATGGAGTGGGTGGAGAAGAGTGTCAGGAGTGATTTGTGACAGACGAGTACCTGTAAGAGTGAAAGGGAAGGTCTACAAGAGGGTAATGAGACCAGCTATGTTATATGGGTTGGAGACAGTGGCATTGACAAAAAGGCAGGAGTTTGAGCTGGATGTGGCAGAGTTAAAGATGTTAAGATTTGCACTGGGTGTGACGAGGGTGGACAGGATTAGGAATAAGTATATTAGAGGGTCAGCCCAGGTTGGAAGGTTTGGAGACAAAGCCAGAGAGGCAAGATTACGTTGGTTTGGACATGTGCTGAGAAGGGATGCGGAGTATATTGGGAAAAAGATGCTAAGGATGAAGCTACCAGGCAACAGGAAAAGAGAGGCCTAAGATAAGGTTTATGGATGTGGTGAGAGAGGGCATGCAGGTGGTTGGTGTGACAGAGCATGATGCAGAGGACAGGAAGAAATGGAAACAGGTGATCCGCTGAGGTGACCCCTAATGGGAACAGCCGAAAGAAGATGATGATACAATCTCAAAATACTGAAATGTCGAATTTCAGTATTTCGAGACTGAATAGTCGAAAAACCACATACACGAAAACCCACAATCACGAATACTACAATTGCGACCATTCACACACACACACACACACACACAAACCAGGGCATGATCACACAAACACATACACCTACCTAACTAAACAAACATAACAACACACACAAACACACTTAACCTACCTATAAGCAGGGCTGCAAGCCCCCCTGCACCCCCCACGTGGGGGGCTGCACCCTCCACACACCCCTTACTAATATAGTCTAACTCCAAGGACACACTAAACACACAAACATGCAAAAAACACCACACACACACACACACACACACACACACACACACACACACTCACACAAACTAAAATCCCTACCCATTATCCTCAAACACACAACTCTTACCTGAAACCCCAGATAAATCCACAAACCACACCATACTTCACGAACGCAACACCACGATAGCGGTGGATTCAACATTTGCGGATTTGGCGTAGTGTAGTTTCGGTTAACTGCACTTTCCACTATTCAGTCTCGACGTACTGAATTTTGACATTTCAGTACATCCAGATTGTCTAGTGTATCTATATATATATATATATATATATATATATATATATATATATATATATATATATATATATATATATATATATACATATATATATATATATATATATATATATATATATATATATGTGTGTGTGTGTGTGTGTGTGTGTGTGTGTGTGTGTGTGTGTGTGTGTGTGTGTGTGTGTGTGTGTGTGTGTGTGTGTGTGTGTGTGTGTGTGTGTGTGTGTGTGTGTGTGTGTGTGTGTGTGTGTGTGTGTGTGTGTGTGTGTGTGTGTGTGTATGTGTGTATGTTCAGAGGTGTGTTTTTTCAGCCTTTTTTTTCATGGAGTGGAGGTCAGGGATTCTGATCCTTGGTGGGCTGAACTTTGTCCGCTCATAGTGGAAGCTGTAAACTATTCTGTGAAACAATTGCACAACTCTAGTGTGTTGAGCATGTGTCAAAGCAAGCAATGGGATATGATGTCAAATGTTTTGGAGAGATATAGGAATATTTTGGGGGCATAATTACCTTGCGTTAGGTGTTTGTGATCCAGAAAAGGTACAGCTGATTCAGTACCGTGATCAATTCTGAAGCCATGTTGGGTGTGGGATAAGAAGTTGTTCTGTCAGACAGCATAGGAGCTGTTTAGGGATACATTTCTTGAAGACGTTTGAGAGAAGTTGTAGAATTTCAATAGGTTTGTTGTTTGATAACTCCACAGAGGTGCCAGTTTTGTGTGCAGAAATAATGTAACACTGTTTCATAGAGTGAGCTTGCATTGTTGTGCAATGGATCTGTTTATAACGATAGATACTAGGTAGGCAATTGTATCTGCAGTGAAATGGAAGCAGCAACGTGGAACCAACATGGATGCCATAAATATGATAGCATGGACTACTGAGGATAAGAAAGAAATTATGTATTGTTACTTTTATGCAAGAAGCTCAACATTTCCAGACAAAAGATCTACAAAAAGATTAAGAGAGAAATTAAAGGAAAGAAAATACTTCCACAAGAAAAACTGTCAGAAGCTTCAAATAAAAATATGTGCTCATTAATATGACAAATTTATGAAAAATATTATATAGACCAAGAAACCTTGGTCCGTTTGGGAAAAGAGGCAACTGAGGAAGCACAAAAATATGAAGAACAAAATCTAGAAACTTTTGAAAGTTATAAAAAAGAAATATAGACATGAGAATGAGAGAGATCTGATCTGGTGCAATATTTATGCAAAGGAGAAAAACAAAATAACCAACACCAAACAGGCAGCCCAAAGATATTTGAAGAGAAATATAGTACAGGCATCCAGATATGGAAAATTTCACAATAAAAAAATAAGATCACAAACAGGGAGTGTAGAACAGAAGTTTAGTAAATTCAATGTTAAAAAATAGAAGCTAAAGTTATGGAACACTTGCAAAATGAAGGATTTAGTATAGAAAGTTTAACACAGGTTACATCACAGCATGATGAAACAATGAGTCTCCAAAGTAAAGAGAACAGGAAGATGAGCAGACCTATGAAGAAGAGCTATAGACATGGGAAAGAAAATGAGGTTTCATACGGTGTAATAGTTATACAAAGGAGAAAGCAAAATTAATCAGTACAAAAAGAGCAGCACCAAAGATATTTGAAGAGAAATACAGGCAAAGGCATCCAGACATGGAACATTTTACACTATAAAAAAAAAAAAACAGAGGAAAAGTAGCAAAGAGCATTAATGGAGAAGTTAAAGATAGAAACAGAGGTTATGGATTACCTGTGAAGTGAAGGATTTAGTGTAGAAAATCTAACTCAGAAAACATCAAAGCAGGATAGAGCAATGGATCCCCAAATTAAGGCAAAACCAGTAGAGTGGGAAATATCTAATCAGTTGTCAGATGAAGATACTCTGGAGCCTTCCATAGGAAATCAGTGCAAACGTCCAGTTGGAGTTCCACAGCAAGGGGAGGAACATGAAACTGTAGCAACTCTGATGCAGCCGATGTTGTGGTTAATAACAGATAAAGTTTTAATCCAAAAATACAGGGGAGTAAGGGAAAAGAAGGGAAAAAATGAATGCCATCATGGAAGTATCGAATAGAGAAAAATATAAAGCAATTAAGCAAGAAGTGTCACTGTAAGAAGAGCATAGGCAAAACAAAAATGTAACTGGAATCACAAGCAGGGATAAAACAACAGCTGCTTGTTCAAAAAGTATAAAGTCCACAACTTACTTGAAAGGTTGCGTTTGTAAAAAGTCAGAGATGTTTATTCCAAAAGTTTAAAATCCACAGCATATTTAAAGAGTTATGTTGCAAGTGCAAAGAACACTTTCGGCTAGATAGGCTTCTTCAGGCAAAAATCTGAACAACTTAATTGTGTTTAGCTTATATAATCAAGATGTAGTCACATGATGAAATCACAAGTTAAACCTGTAGTCATATGATAAGATTAAAATAAAATATAAATGGTGTATAAAATTATGTGTAAGAAATATTTGTCAGTAACAAAGAACAGTTACAAGTAAAAAGTAAAAAATAATAAGTGATAATGCTATTTATGAAAGTTTGATTTTAAAACATATAATATGGAAACAAATTAAAGAAGATTAGTGTATTTGAGTATGTAAATACTTCAAATAGGACTTGATGGTAACCATGTCATTCAAGCCTGGGGGACAGGGGCGGCTCATGCTATCGGACTGCAGGACTGCAGCCCTCCCACATAGAAACAAAAGAAATAAAATTAAATTGTGAAACAAAATTTAAAAAAAAAAAATTTACAAGTACCAGAACTTCTGCACAGACACACTCAGACTGCCCCACAGATGCCCAGGAATCTGTGCGGTAGACGACCGCACTGCTTGATCCGCAGACATGACCAATTAAAGCTCTCGCAGGACCAATCAGGAGAGAGGTAAGTTGAGTTTGAAGCCAAGCTGGACCTTGTGTGTGACTTGCAGGGAATCGTTGAAGTCGGTTGAGTGCGTTCAGGACAATGGAGTTTTGAACCAGGAGAAAGGTAAGGTTTGCTGAAGTCAGTCGAGTTCCAGACAATGGAGTTTTGCTGCTTCAGTCAGGAGAGAGGTAAGGAAGTGTGTGTGTGTGTGTGTGTGTGTGTGTGTGTGTGTGTGTGTGTGTGTGTGTGTGTGTGTGTGTGTGTGTGTGTGTGTGTGTGTGTGTGAAATAGGGAAGCGTTGAAGTCGGTTGAGTGCGTTCAGGACAATGGAGTTTTGAACCAGGAGAGAGGTAAGGTTTGCTGAAGTCAGTCGAGTTCCAGACAATGGAGTTTTGCTGCTTCAGTCAGCAGAGAGGTAAGGAAGGGTGTGTGTGTGTGTGTGTGTGTGTGTGTGTGTGTGTGTGTGTGTGTGTGTGTGTGTGTGTGTGTGTGAAATGCCCCTGTTAACACATAGTGGTGGGTAGAGATACTCAGGCTTGAACCCTGTACCTTGGATGCAGGTGGCAAGGACCTGCATTCCCTACCCACCACTATTTGTAAAAAATTGCAGATTTTTGCCTCATATTTGTTCTGTTCCTCATAAAATCTGTGGTTTCTGTATCTTCAGTTTTCCTTGCAAAGGTTTGTAGTGCAGTGTTGCACTGGTAGCATTGTTGCCTGACAACTACAGGTTTTTTGGTTTGATTCGTGGCTGGGGTGCCTTTTGTGTGGAGTTTATATGTCCTCCCATCCCAACAAAGATGTTTCTTGAGTGTTTCTCCCTGCTCTGCTGAATATTGGCTTTGTTTTGTTCCAAGTCAGACTAGTTTCCTGGTTAACAAATGTTTAAAAATAACAGACATTTGAATTTCAGACTTCATATTCTTCAGAAAGTACATGGTAAAACAACCTTTTATTCTAGCAATTGTCTAAGTTTATAACATGGATATTTGAAATTTGCCCATATTTTTGGGACTGTATTCCCCATTATTGGCCTCGTCCAGGTATTTTGTGCTAAGGTTGAGAGCTATGGTGAGAACTGAATTCACTGAATGTTTGGGGGCTGAATTGCCCCCATTGCTGGCTTTGTCCACATGTGTTTTGCTAAGAGGTTGAGAGCTATGGTGGGAACTGAATTCACTGAATATGTTTGGCAGCTGTATTCCCAAATTATTGGCTTTTTTCAGGTGTTTTTTGCTAAGAGGTTGTCAGCTATGGTGAGAACTGAATTTACTAAATGGTAGCCATTTAAGCTTGTCTTCCTCTGTTACAACTGATTTGGCATAGTGGTATGCTTCTCTGACTGTTTTGCACAGGGTCCCTTGGGTTCAAGACGTGGCAGTGAAATGTATGATGGTAACACAGCATTTTATTCTAGCAACTTTCCAACATTATACAAGCACTGTTTAAAATGTGTCCCTGGTTTTTGGCCTTTTGTCCCCCCCCCCAATACATTTTGGCTTTTTCCAGATTTCTTGTGCTGCAAAGTTCAGAGATACAGCTGAGGGTCGAGTAGATTTTACAAGGATCTGAGAGCTGCAAGAGAACAAAAGTTTAGTGCTGCTTATGCTAAGTCTGCTTGCATTGTTACTAGCACAACAGCTAGTATACTGGCTTTTGATGCAGAAGGCTGTGGGTTCTACTCCCACAGTAGGTAGATGCGTTGCTGATACTGTACTGTGTTGTAAAGGGGGTGGATGCTGCAGTCCTTTTTTGCAAAGATACCTAGTAACTATGAACCTATCAGTTTGCCATCCATTCCCTATTGCGGTATTACTAGCTTATCATGTTTTAATGCATGCAACATAGGCAATTTATTCTTCAAGGGCAACAGGCACTTTATTTGTAGATGAAACAATGACATATAAAGTTGTTTGCTAGCAGCAACCTCTTTATTAGTTACAGATTTCTTTAATGTGGATTTTACTACTTCAGAGATTGTGCATATTTACTGATACTGGTGGACTATAGAAGGTTGAGCAGACTTTTTATAATGGAAATGTTCTGAATTGGGCAGTTTTGTCATTGGTGCATGCATTTTGTTTCATTGTTTACTGGAAAAATGTTCAAAACAATAAATTTAAAATGCCCTCTAACAACTGTACTGTATTGTACGAGGAATATAATGTAATACAGTCAGGAAGGTGTATAAAAGAGCATGTGTATGTTTCATGTTCAAGAAGTCTATGATTTTGAAAACATCCCAAAGTTAATCTTAATCTGCCACTGGCAAAATGTATTTTCTTTGAATGTGGGTTTCAATGCTGTTTCAATGCATGTGAGTTTCAAGGGCAGAGAAGTTTTAATGCTAAGTCTATTTTCATTGTGAGACTGCATTGCTTTGTTTAACAGATATCTATTAGGGTTTGTGCTGTAAAATGCAAAATAAAACTTTCAAATGAAATCTAAATCATCGCAGACGTAAAGCAGTATGCACATTACAGTGTTTATGGTAAATGGGGCAAAATAACCAAGGAATGGGACATTGGAATGGCTGCAGGGGGGAGGTTCCATTCGACCATGATTTTGTGAGGGGGGGAAGGGTAGCAAACTCAGACAGCCCCAGTTAGAAGCAAATATCTATTCATTTGCAGAATGAATAGATATTTGCTTCTTATTTTTGGTTTGTTCCTCATAAAATTTGCGGTTTTCTAGCGAATCATTTAGGAATGAAGTCACTAAATGACAGACATTGAGTTTCAGACGTCATAACCTTCAGAAAAATGCATGCTAATGCAAGACCTGTTATTCTATCAACTGTCTTAAGTTTATACAAGAGCAATTTTTAGTAGTGTTTGTATGTTCCCCCAATATATTTGACCTTGTCCAGATTTCCTGCATTAAGAGGTTGAGAGGTACGTGCAAATCGCTTTGTAGAATTAGAAATATCCAAACCTCTCAATTGTCCCCAATTTTGGCTCAAAATGTTGCTCTCCCCTAATAATCCCTCCTCAAAATGGCAATTTTGGAAGAAAATATGGAGGGTTTACAATTATATATAACTGTAATGATCAGAGGTATATATTACTTTTATTTCAGAAATGCATGTAGATGCTCTTATTTTGTTAGCTGCTCAAGTTAACAGTGTTAACATTAAAAAGTTGTCCCTTTTTTGACAGATTCCCAGCTGTATTGTGTGGCAACTTTATGTTTTTGCATCACATTTTTGGTCTGTTTTTCATAGAATTGTGGTTTTCTGGCAAATTAGTGGCAAGTCTTTAAAGATTGAAGTTAGAAAATAATGGCAGACATTTGAGTTTCAGATTTCATGCCCTTCAGAAAATTTGTGCTAATGCAAGACCTACTACTGTTCTATTATCTAAGTTATAAGAGCAATATTTAAAAATTGTCCTTATTTTTGGGCCTGTGTCCCACTTCTAGTTCTATGTATGGCTTTGTCCAGATTTCTTGTTCTGAATTTGAGAGGTATGAGTGTCAGAGCCATCACCGTCAGCCAAAGACATTTCAAATTGTGACATACTTGTTGCACCCCACTCCCCATTGTAGTGGCTCTGGATGTGTCCAAGGAAGGCAAGGAGCAGTTATGCAGTGTAAGTGTGCAGAGTATTCCCCCATCCAAGGAAGACCACAAGTACGACCGTGGCTTTTCATCTGTCCTTGATTTTGCAGAATGTTCTGGTTTTCTGTCATATTTTTATATTGTTGATTTATGCTTCTTATTATTCAGGAAATGCATGCTGTCACAGTGCCCTGTTGCTCTGTTTAAGTAGCAATGATTTAATGACCATCAGGTAAGCTTGTCGGAGATTATAAGATGCAGGTAAGTTTTAATAAGCATACTGTTAAAGAATTACCAGCATTGAAAGCCTTTTCATTGTTGCCATGCAGAGAATATTTACATAACTAGATAATGTATAAGCCTTGGGTATTGAAATGCATATGACAGTATTTGTAATAAAAGGACAGGATTACAGTATTTTCAGAAGCTCATTACATTTGTTGGAGACTTGCAGTCATCTTTTGTTGGAGACTTGCAGTCATCTTTACCCATAAACTAAACAGAATGCCAATCTATCATGTGTGGTCCATAACTTGTGCAGGAATCCTTTAAGGAATTTATCTTGAGCTTGTTTCTTGTTTGCTGTTCACTTTTTACTTTGATCATGTCTTCCCCATGAAACAAGTAGATAGTTGTGTCAGGCAGCAGGTCTTTTGGATAAGAAACATTTTTAAAAGTGGGGGTATCACAGAGATTGCTACTTTCAGCATGTTACTTGGTAATTTTATAAAGCTGAATATAAATTATAATTAGAACTGCAGTGCAAGGAGTAGTGGTTTGAGTTGAGTACTGCTTGTTTTTTTTTATACTTGATTTTGACTGGCATTCCAGTAATGTATTTAAAAATAATTTATTTTTTCATGCCTCACAACCTGTTTCCATCTGGATATTAAGTAAGTTGTCATGTAGCCAATGCATTGAAATATTTTTTCTTCTACACTTCATTTTGTCTTGATTGGACTCTCGTAATGACTGGCACCCAGGGCAGCATATTTAATTAAAGTTCCAGTTGTTGTAGTTTTAAGCATAGGTCCATCCCTTTCTAGTTGACCACACCCCTTCCCATTGGCCCCACCCATTCAGCTGTCTCCTGCAGCTCTCCTTTAATTTGAAGTCACCAGCCGCCACTGCTGGGGGGTATGTAAGCTGTTACAGTTCTAGGCACTCTGTATGCAATTTTAAGTCAACCCCTCTGAGTGGTGCATATATAACTTGCAAAATAGCATATTTAAAGGTATGAGTTAGATCTGTATTAAGAGTATGTTTGTACAGAGCATTTGTTTGAACATTTCTCCTGATGTCTGACATGTGTTGACCTATTCTCTCTTTTAGTTTTCTATTTGTCTTGCCAATGTAATATGCTTCGCACCTGGTGCAGATGTATATTAAGTGTTGTGTGTTACTGTTGCCAGATGTTCTTAGTTCAAAAGCAGTGTCTTTGATTGGCCATCTAACAAACTTGTCAACATTAATATATTTGCAAAAAGTGCATTCATTATTTGTGCATTCTTGCTTACTAATGTAAAAATAAGATCTATTTTTGGTTACTGTTTATAGCAAAGAATGTTCTTTAGGTTACTAACTGTTCTACAACTAAAATTTGGTGAATCAGATACAATGTTCCTTAGCTCAATAATCTCAGTTAAAATACACCAGTATTTTTAATAATATTCTTTATGGCTGATGTACTTCTATCATGCGTAAGATTATATCTTAGTTTGATATGATTATGACTAGTGGATGATCTTGTACCTCTGTTAGTGGTTAGCAGGGGTATGTATTCTGTGGATCTCTTGTTTATAATGTCTTTATTTTAATTGTTGGAACATGGTGTTGACTATAACCTCACTATATGAATTCTAAAGTGGTCATTTCAAGTTGCTGTTCCATTAATGTATCATTTGTATCTAGTTGAGCTATCCTGACAAGGTGATTTTTAACAATGTTTGGATAGATATGTAGTGGATGTAAACTGATTCTATGCAGGTATGTATTTATGTATTTTTTCTGGATGGTTTTCTATACATGGTAGTGTCTATATCACCAGTATGAGCTTAATTAAAGGTTATGTCAAGGACATGAATTGAATGAAAGGATACTTCACATTAAATTTTAAAAAATTCAGTAGTTGGAGAGATGTATTAATCGAATTTCCTGAATTCTTCTAATGCACCTACCCATAATAAAAAAAGGTCATCCACAAATCCTTTATAGAATTTTACATTTCTGAGATAGAGATTGTCTTTACTGATTAGGTGTTGTTTCTCTCACTGGTACATTACAATGTTGGTATAGGTGCTGGCAACTGGAGTACCCATAACCACACCTCTTGCCTGCTTATAACATTTCTTTTGATATAAAAATAGGTTATTGTTGAGCGTAATGTCAAGTTCACAAATAATATTAATGTGGCACTTTGTATAATCAGAAAATTCAAATAAATGTTTAACAAACTGAATACCTATCTCATTGGGAATAACTGTAAACAATAAATCTGCATCTAATGTCACAAGGAAGCTATCTTTTGTTGAGTATAACTTAAGCCACTCTGATAAATGAAAACTTAAATCAGCTGTGTCCTTAATAATAGTACCTATTACATTTAAATATTTCTTAAAATTATCAAGGTAGCTTGATAAGGGTTCCGTGGCCCATCCTCTTGCTGACACCTGGTCTAAGTGGGGGGGGGGAGGATACAAGAGATTTATAGACTTTAAGTATGATGTATATAACAGGTACAATAGGACTATCAACTCTACAGTACTGTATCATTCTTCTCCAATACGCATGCCCATAAGCATATTTTTTAGTTTTTTGAAGATCTGCTTAGTTAACTGATTCAACAATTGTTTTTGTATTCGCTCATAATTTGAGGTAGCTAGCACAGAAAGAATTTCATTGGTGTAGAAGTCAAAGTTCATAACCACAGTTCAAAAAGCCAAAAAACAAACTGATAATCCACAAAATCCGACTGATAACTGTGAGCCAAGGAACTTGTAAATAAAATACAAATTTATTCTTATCGAATGAAGCGCTTTTCGTTGGCACAAATGTGTCAACTTCTTCAGATTCAAAACAGTTTTGTGAAATACACACACCACTTAAAACAATTTACTCTTATCATGTGATCAGCATCAGCTGGTGCTGCTGTTCTAAAGCCTGCTCATATTTAAAGTGGCATTACGTATAAAAAGCAGTGATAAAACACATTGTGCACACTGGTACAACATTCAACAGACTAATAAAACCTAATCTAAATTAAGCAGATTAACTACGCATAGCAGCCAATATCGACAGCTTAATGATAAAAAAATCAATTAATGTTACAGGTGAACAAGTTAAACTTATGGCAGTTCTGATTGAATAACAATCCTAAGAAGTCAGAAATTGTCCACCAACAACTCAAACAGGATTGGTTCTGTACTGTCGGTTAACTCAATTTTACAATACAAGTATAAGTGTTAAAATACAATAATAACCAGTACATTTGTACAAATTGTACCTAAAAAATGCTGGCAAACAACTGTCCCAAGACGTCAGAAATTGTCCATTGGTCAAGGTCATTTTACTAAAAGTACAAATGTTTAAGGTTTGTAAGAGATTTACGGTTTATAAAAAACTATTAAAGGCTTACTTACAACAATACCTTCTAGTTACAAATTGACAAACTACTAAATAAACATAATCAAAAACACATTGTTCCAAGTTACAAAATTCCTGCTTCATCTATTTAGACTTTTTAGTTTTAAAAGGCACGTAATATTGCAGGCATCATTCAGACCAGGACTTAGGAATGCATTTAGTCTCACCTGCCATAACAGCTCACATTCTCCAAGCATCAAGTTAAATGGTCCACCTCTCACATCAAAGCTCACATGGTCTATAACTTTGAAAAGAAACTTGTGGTTACTGTGTTCAATAAGGTGCCTTGCTAATGGGTTTTCGTCTTTTTTCTGTTCTATAGCGTATGTATGCTCATAAACTCTATCTTTTAACCTAAGTTCGGTTTTACCAATGTAGAAGGCTGAGCATGCTTGGCACATGGCCACATAAACTACAAGCTTAGAGTTACAGTTGTATTTAGACCTCAGCTTGAAGGTCCAACCATTAATAACACACCTCTCCCCTATCTCAGTGTGTCTGCACATTCTGCAGTTACCGCATGTAGTCATTCGTACTCGCTTTGACAGAGCTTCCATACTCTTTCTTTCAAGCAAAGTTTTCAGATTTGCTCCTTTCCTAAAGACAAGGTTTGGCGCTTGTCCAAGTTTAGTGGTCAAAGATCTATCAAGTAAAATTAATTCCCAATTTTTGTTCAGGATAAATCTGACCATTTGACTGTCATTACTGAAAGTAGTAATGAAACTAATTTGAAATTCTTTAGTTGTCTCCCCAGTTGTTACTTCTGCTGTCAATACGCAGTTACTAATAGTGTTGCCCTCTATCAAGTTCGTTACCTCAACATTTATTATATTTGCAGAATAACTGTTTAGTAAAGGTTTAACTACACCTAACTGTCTCTTAAGGCTCACTTCTGTTACCAAAGATTGTATCAACTGTGAGGGGTAGTCTCGTTGTATAAACATATTACTTAACAACAGACACTCGTCGTTGAAATCTGAATCTAAATTAGTCATTCTGGCTGCTCTAATGAGTTGTCGTTTCACTATTGAGTGCGTCTGATGATAAGGATGGTTACTAGTAAAATGCAAAAATGAGTTAGAATACGTTTCCTTTCTATGTATTCTAGATACATATCTCTCATTTAGAATATCTTTGATGAGTTTACAATCCAAGTAGTCAATAGAATTTGTACTAAAACTAGATGTAAACCTTAAGACTAAGTACCTGATGAATTCTTGTGCCTGTTGTTCATCGCCCTTGAAAAGGACGAAAATATCATCCAAAAATCTGGTATAAAATGCTATACTCACCCTTTGTAGTGGATGTTTAAAAACAAAATTGTTTTCCCAATATGCCATCACTAAATTGGCAAAACTACCTCCACAGGGTGAGCCCATAGCCACTCCACAATGTTGTAAGTAGAACTCACCGTTGAATACAAAGAAATTGTTAGTTAAAATTATATCCAGTAAGAGTTCCACTAATTGGATTTCTTGTGGTGGGGCGTCCCTAGACTTCATCATGAGGCTTACCCATTCAATTCCATCCAAATGTGGAATTGATGTATATAAGTCTTTAACATCTATGGTTAAAAAGTTGTTATTTTTGTCAAACCTCAATTTATTAATGTTGTCTAGAAAGGCCCAAGAATCTTTGCAAACCTGTGGTTCTAATGATATATATTTCTTCAAGATAGAGTCAACTACTTTGGAACAAGGGTACGTAATAGACCCTCTCCCATCAATGAGTGGCCTCATTGGTGGGTCAGTTAGGTTTTTATGTACTTTGGGGATGCCAAAAAGAGCTGGGATTTTAGGCCAGGACAGTGTGATGTAGTTATAAGTGTCAATATCTATCAGTGACTCAATAAATAAGTCACTAAGGTAGCTCTTAATTCGACCATATGGAGTACTGACTTCATTTAACGATACCTTAGAATATGCTTCACTATTTAATAACATCAACATTCTATTGTTATAGTCAACAAAATCCAAAATAACAATACCACCCCCTTTATCTGGTTTCACTACCCACACAGGTGAAGATTTTAATAAATTCAATAATTCATTTTCCTGTGGTGTAATGTTTCGACACTTGTTTCTGATCCCAAATTTATGTGTCTCCACGATGTGACGGAAATCCAGTTCACAGATTTGTTCAAATGCTTTTAAAGCCTGGTGGAGAGGGGGATTGAAAGTACTTGGGACCCTAGGAACGTTGTTTGAAATAGTATGGTTCCCAAGTAAAACCGTTAAATTCAGTTTTCTGACAAACAGTTTCAAGTCAAGAACCAGATGTTCCAAACTAGAAGGTTTACTAGGAACAAATGTGTTACCCTTTGCTGGGAATTCAACTAGCGTGGGGTCGATGTGCAAGGAAGAATAATTAAAGATCTTAAAGTCCCCTGTTGAATTCAAGAGAATGTCTACCCCCAAAGGGGGTATAGCCCCTATCTGTTGAATCTGTTGTTGCGTTTGTTCCTCTGGTTTTTCTGGTTGTGGTTGAACTTCTTCTTGGGAATTGCTCCTAGGTCTTTGGTTACACGAAAATTCTGGTTGAAGTCACTTCTATTATTCATATTAATGTTATATGTAGTTGTCCCGTTACTGTTATTGTAGTTTTGGTTACAAATTCTTTCACTACGTCTTTTGTTTAGTTTTTTGTTTATTAATTTGTTATCAAACCATTTTAATTTGTCATTAATAGTTTGTAAACCAACCTGTACGTTGTTTGAAGAACTAGCCGGTCGCTCACTGTTTAACCCATACCCAAACGAGAAGTTAGAAGGGCTTGTAACACATTCACTGAATGTTGGTGCGCCAATAAGCCCTGTCCTCCCAGACAACAAAATACTAAAAATGAAAAAGCTCCAACTAGAAGTCATGTACTTTAACACTTGCCTAGATCAACATATTGTTCCTAAGGGGTTGCGCTACCACCAATACCCCACTGGTTTAATTGCTGATTCACCTTTTCACCTTGAACTGGTATCTTTGTTTGATAAACAAGGCTTTGACTTAATGAACTTAATGATCAAACACTACAACCTTTATATTGAAACTCTGATTAAGGAAGTGTCTGTTTTGAACACTGAGATCACTACAGACTTGGACTTCCTGAGATATAAGTTTGATTATGAAAGAAGTTTTTTTAGTATAGACCAGCTATTAGAGAGACTTAAAACAAACAAGCTCAAGAAGATCAACAGAGTCCGACAAGCTTATGATACTGGTATTGCTTACCCTAAACCATCTAGTGCACAGTTAGCAGCAGCACTAGGTGGGAATACACAAATCTTGCCTAACACCAATGCGGACTCTACCCTTGATAACACGGGTATTCCTGATCCTATTGTAGTCAACAACAATGACAACACCCTGAGACATAGTGAAAGAATTCGTAACCAAAACTACAATAACAGTAACGGGACGACAACTACATATAACAGTAATATGAATCATAGAAGTGACTTCAACCAGAATTTTCGTGTAACCAAAGACCTAGGAGCAATTCAAAGAAGAAGTTCAACCACAACCAGAAGAACCAGAGGAACAAACGCAACAACAGATTCAAGAGATAGCGGCTATAGCCCCTTTGGGGGTAGACATTCTCTTGAATTCAACAGGGGATTTTAAGATCTTTAATTATTCTTCCTTGCACATCGACCCCATGCTAGTTGAATTCCTAACAAAGGGTAACACGTTTGTTCCTAGTAAACCTTCTAGTTTGGAACATCTGGTTCTTGACTTGAAACTGTTTGTCAGAAAACTGAATTTAATGATTTTACTTGGGAACCATACTATTTCAAACAACGTTCCTAGGGTCCCAAGTACTTTCAATCCCCCTCTCCACCAGACTTTAAAAGCATTTGAACAAATCTGTGAACTGGATTTCCGTCACATCATGGAGACACATAAATTTGGGATCAGAAACAAGTGTCGAAACATTACACCACAGGAAAATGAATTATTGAATTTATTAAAATCTTCACCTGTGCGGGTAGTGAAACCAGATAAAGGGGGTAGAATTGTTATTTTGGATTTTGTTGACTATAACAATAGAATGTTGATGTTATTAAATAGTGAAGCATTTTCTAAGGTATCGTTAAATGAAGTCAACACTGCATATGGTCGAATTAAGAGCTACCTTAGTGACTTATTTATTGAGTCACTGATAGATATTGACACTTATAATTACATCACACTGTCCTGGCCTAAAATCCCAGCTCTTTTTGGCATCCCCAAAGTACATAAAAACCTAACTGACCCACCAATGAGGCCACTCATTGATGGGAGAGGGTCTATTACGTACACTTGTTCCAAAGTAGTTGACTCTATCTTGAAGAAATATATATCATCAGAACCACAGGTTTGCAAAGATTCTTGGGCCTTTCTAGACAACATTAATAAATTGAGGTTTGACAAAAATAACAACTTTTTAACCATAGATGTTAAAGACTTATATACATCAATTCCACATTTGGATGGAATTGAATGGGTAAGCCTCATGATGAAGTCTAGGGACGCCCCACCACAAGAAATCCAATTAGTGGAACTCTTACTGGATATAATTTTAACTAACAATTTCTTTGTATTCAACGGTGAGTTCTACTTACAAAATTGTGGAGTGGCTATGGGCTCACCCTGTGGAGGTAGTTTTGCCAATTTAGTGATGGCATATTGGGAAAACAATTTTGTTTTTAAACATCCACTACACAGGGTGAGCATAGCATTTTATACCAGATTTTTGGACGATATTTTCATCCTTTTCAAGGGCGATGAACAACAGGCACAAGAATTCATCAGGTACTTAAACTCAACTACTGAATTCTTAAGGTTTACATCTAGTTTTAGTACAAATTCTATTGACTACTTGGATTGTAAACTTGTCAAAGATATTATAAATGAGAGATACGTATCTAGAATACATAGAAAGGAAACGTATTCGAACTCATTTTTGCATTTTACTAGTAACCATTCTTATCAAGCGCTCAATAGTGAAAGAACAACTCATTAGAGCAGCCAGGATGACTACTTTAGACTCAGATTTCAACGACGAGTGTATGTTGTTAAGCAATATGTTTATACAATGAGGCTACCCCTCACAGTTGATACAATCTTTGGTAACATAAGTGAGCCTTAAGAGACAGTTAGGTGTAGTTAAACCTTTACTAAACAGTTATTCTGCAAATATAATAAATGTTGAGGTAAAGAACTTGATAGAGGGCAGCACTATTAGTAACCGCGCACTGACAGCAGAACTAACAACTGGAGAGACAACTAAAGAATTTCAAATTAGTTTCATTACTACTTTCAGTAATGACAGTCAAATGGTCAGATTTATCCTGAACAAAAATTGGGAATTAATTTTACTTGATAGATCTTTGACCACTAAACTTGGACAAGCGCCAAACCTTGTCTTTAGGAAAGGAGCAAATCTGAAAACTTTGCTCGAAAGAAAGAGTATGGGACCCCTGTCAAAGCGAGTAGGAATGACTACATGCGGTAACTGCAGAATGTGCAGACACACTGAGATAGGGGAGAGGTGTGTTATTAATGGTAGGACCTTCAAGCTGAGGTCTAAATACAACTGTAACTCTAAGCTTGTAGTTTATGTGGCCAGGTGCCAAGTATGCTCAGCCTTCTACATTGGTAAAACCGAACTTAGGTTAAAAGATAGAGTTTATGAGCATACATACTCTATAGAAAAGAAAAAAGATGAAAACCCATTAGCAAGGCACCTAATTGAACACAGTAACCACAAGTTTCTTTTCAAAGTTATAGACCATGTGAGCTTTGATGTGAGAGGTGGACCATTTAACTTGATGCTTGAAGAACGTGAGCTGTTATGGCAGGTGAGACTAAATGCATTCCTAAGTCCTGGTCTGAATGATGCCTGCAATATTACGTGCCTTTTAAAACTAGAAAGTCTAAATAGATGAAGCAGGAATTTTGTAACTTGGAACAATGTGTTTTTGATTATGTTTATTTAGCAGTTTGTCAATTTGTAACTAGAAGGTATTGTTGTAAGTAAGCCTTTAATAGTTTTTTATAAACCGTAAATTTCTTACAAGCCTTAAACATTTGTACTTTTAGTAAAATGACCTTGACCAATGGTCAATTTCCGACTTCTTGGGACAGTTGTTTGCCAGCATTTTTAAGGTACAATTTGTACAAATGTACTGGTTATTATTGTATTTTAACACTTATACTTGTAAAATTGAGTTAACCGACAGTACAGAACCAATCCTGTTTGAGTTGTTGGTGGACAATTTCTGACTTCTTAGGATTGTTATTCAATCAGGACTGCCATAAGTTTAACTTGTTCAACTGTAACATTAATTGATTGTTTTTTATCATTAAGCAGTCAATATTGGCTGCTATGTGTAGTTAATCTGCTTAATTTAGATTAGGCTTTATTAGTCTGTTGAATGTTGTACCATTGTGCACAATGTGTTTTATCACTGCTTTTTATATGTAATACCACTTTAAATATGAGCAGGCTTTAGAACAGCAGCACCAGCTGATGCTGATCACATGATAAGAGTAAGTTGTTTTAAGTGGTGTGTGTATTTCACAAAACTGTTTTGAATCTGAAGAAGTTGACACATTTGTGCCAATGAAAAGCATTTCATTCGATAAGAATAAATTTGTATTTTATTTACAAGTTCCTTGGCTCACATTTATCAGTCATAACCACAGTTCCCCCACCTTTGTCTGCTGGTTTTATAACTATGTCTGAATTTGTAATAAGATTTTTGAATGCCTGTATCTCTGATGCAAGCAAGTTAAAGTATCTGGTTTGCTTGTCACCATAAATATGTTTATATAGTTCTTTTTCCACTGATTTTTAACTGAAGCATGAGCAGGGATTAAACAATGCATTATGTTTTAAAATTAAAATTTCATAAGTAATATTATCACTTAATATTTTTTACTTTTGATTTCTAATTGTTCATTGTTACTTATAAATATTTTGCACATAATTTTATACAGCTTTTATATTTTATTTTAATCTTATTATGTGACTACAGTTTTAAATTGTGATTTGATGATGTGATTACATGTTGATTATATAAGCTAAACACAATCCCCGGGATTCAATAAAATCCATGTAGGCTCTGTGTAGAGCCTACACTGAATGTACCAGTGTACATGGCTACAGTTCCCCCGCAGCAACGTGCCCTGCATATTAATCATGGCGCACTGCCGAGGGAGATCACAGTAACATGGATATTGAATCCATGTAGGCAGTATCCAATGGTTGTGGATTGTCCAGGGAATTCCTGGACAAATGTTATGTACAGTAGAAGAATCACTGTAATGTACCCTGATAGTGTAGAAATATGTGAGAATTTTAATGTGTTTTGTTTTACTTTTGATGCCTATTTGTGCGGAGTGGAGCATAGCAATGATGAGCTGCACTTACACATACACAGCTGATACCTCCCAGCCATCTAAAATAGAAACTGGATGTAATTAATTATTTATTTTATTTTCTTTTAATACCCGTTTGCTAGGTGCGGCTCAGACCACAGCAGTGCTGAGCTGCACTTAAAAATGCAAAGGTGACATCTGCCAGACATCTAAAAATATAACCGGAATGCAATTAATTATTTATTTTTGTCTACTTTTTTAATTTTATTTTTTTTGAATGGCTGTTTGCATGCCATGGCATGGCATTGTGCTTAGCAACACTAACAGGTTGCTTAGTAGTATATGTGAAGGTATACTGGTTTTCTTACTATCCATGTAGCTGAATAGATAAAGTGTTGTAGGCCCTGGGTTTGAGTCCCCAGCAGTCATACCTTTCTACATTTATTTCTGTGGAAATGTGTGAGCTGACCTAAAGAGCAGTTTAATTTTCAAAACAAATTTGTTACACTTGAAAAAGTTGCGCATAGCTGAGCTTCACTAAAACATGGTTGTCCAGTTTTGTGAGTTTGCATGATGCTAAGTGGGCTTGCGCAATGCTAAGCAATGCGGTGCTTTTTGAATGTTGCAGTATGATGTGTAAGGGTGGGAAAACAGCCTCTATTAAGGGCAATAGGTGGGAATTCTGCAGCATTCATCTTATTAACCTGTCGATATACCTGGCAGTGTTGGTGATTGAGCATGCTTTCGGGCACAGAGGTGAGGTGTGCAGGAGTCCAGAGTATTTGTTGGACTCTTGGTCCAAAAACTAGGAACCCTGGCTGTTGCAGAATGATTACCAGGGATCAGAATGCAAAGGTGAAGCCTGAGATTAGTTGGACAGGGATCTTACCAGTGCTACTGGTACTCCTGCACTGATGAGCAGTGTCATCACCACTACGATGACCTGAAGTGAAAGAAGAGGGGAACCTTGGACACCTGGGTCCAAGAGGATAGAGCTGGGCATGCCCCATAGATATGTAAGGATATCTGTCACTACTTTACTAAAATACAAGCTGAATCTCTGCAAAACTGGTATGCATAATGATGTGCTTCTCTTCCAACAGCTGCAGCTGAACAGACTCACAACCTCCAGTCTCATGCCGGGTGCCTGGCCAGGATGCACTATGAGCATGGTAAGTACAGATATTTTCTGAAAACTGTAGTGTAATAAGCAATAAACAATACAAATAACAATAAGCAATAAGGTGTAAAGCAGGACTGTGGTTTGATAACTAATGTGATGTAATAAGTGCAGTGGGGGCTGTATTCACTACATGTCTGTAGTAATGTTGCTGCAGACAGCTGTAAAACTGAAATAAATAAAGAACACACATTATTCTTAAAAGAAGGTGTACGACGTAACATGTGACGTCAAAGACGACTCCATGACTGAGACGAGCTGTAGCGGCTTGTCTGCACTCCTTAACCAGATGGAAGTGGATTTTATTAAGCTAAAACGGATGCAACTCTAGCGACAGCATTTTGAGGTCTGTGTAACACGACAAATCATTCCTCGAGGACTACGCATTTTAAAAATGCCGACAACAGGTACTCAGTACCCAGATTTATTGTATAAATGGCAACGCATCAATATAGAAACTAGTATACGTTATATGTTACTCATGAATGAATATTTCTTACCAGAGGAGACTGCTTTGAGAGCACGAATAAGAGAACAACAGCAATACATCTATGAGACTTATCCAACTAAAGTTGTGGACAAAGTATTTGAAAAACTTTTAGATAATGTATATTTATATGAAAAGAAACTTTTGGAGCAGAAACAAAGTAAAATCCATAGAGATACTGCGGATTTTACTAACGGACAGGTCTTTACTTGGCCCAGGTTCAATTCTGTGAACCAGGGACAAGGGAGAGTAGATAAAGATAAAAATAAAAATAAAAATGTGAGTAATAATGTGGATATTAACGCTGACAAAAGTTTGTATAGTAAAGGCAATAATTTTAATAATGTCAATGCTGATAGTGTTACTGTGAAATAAATAAAGAATGCAAAAGTAATTGCCTGATAAATGTATTGCACAACCCACGCTATGGTTCAAGACTGTCTGCAGCCCATTTTCAGTGACATAATGCTGTCTATTCCTCCCACTCCAGGAATGAGATGTATGGGTAAGGTAGCCCACGTTCTGGGCAGATATCATGTCTATACTTCACAGATTCTAAAGAGCGATAACAATAAAGTGTAAAGCAGGACTGTGGTTTCATAAGAATATGTTGAAATAAGTGCAGTAGGGCTGTATTCATGGCATGTCTGTTCTAATATCATTGCAGTCAATTGTTACAAAATATGCACATGTCCCCTGCAGTCACAGCTTTTGGGTTCTAATCCCATGCCTGCCAGCTAAGACATGATGCCTGTCTAGTCTACTTAATGTACACAAACATTCCTCTTAAGTGTCACAATTTTTCATAATGTAATGTCAATGGCCAAATCTATCTGGTTCATGATTAACAGATAAATGATTACCTGGAATGCAATGTATTTGCAAATTCATTTACAGAACACCTTGGTAGTTATGAACATGCACATTATGGGAAACAGTTCTATGTAGTTGTGTACCTGCATTTGTTAGTGCTTGGCTCATACTGTTCCATGCTAACAGCTTGAGAGGTATGTATGTGCTACATCATTCATAGAAGAATTTGAGTCACTGTAGTCATAACTGTCACTGCACACCTGTGAAAGTATGTTAAGTACACGTTTTCCAACTTAATTTGCACTGTGCTGCATTTATACATTTGCGTATTATTTATATTGGTGCTGTATTGTTTCTGTCCTTTGTTGTCTCCACTGTGTTTTTTCTCAGAGTAGCTCAGAAGCTAGTTTCAGATAGGGGGTTGTTGAGTCAGCCCACATCCTAGCTGTTAGTCATTGCCTGAGGTGCATTTGATTTGTTGTAATTCCAGTACAGACTGCATTTCTGTGAATTGGTGCAAAGCTGATAGATCTCCTGGCTGTGAGCAGAGTTAGAGTCTATTCCATACTGATAAGTACACGTTTTGCAACTTGATTTGCACTGAGTTGTATTTATACATTTGATTATTATTTACACATTTGTTGCATTGTTTGTGTCCTTTGTTGTCTACACTGTTCTTTTTTTCTCAAGGTAGCTCAGAAGCTAGTTTCAGGTGATGGGTTGTTTAGCCAGCCACATCCTAGCTGTTAGGGATTGCCTGAGGTGTATTTTGTCTGTTGTAATTCTAGTGCTGACTGCATTTCTGTGAATTGGTGCAAAGCTGATAGATCTCCTGGCTGTGAGCAGAGTTGGAATCTATTCCAATCTGATAAATACACTTTTGAAACTTAATTTGCACTGTGTTATATTTATACATTTGCTTATTATTTATATTGGTGCTGTATTGTTTCTGTCCTTTGTTGTCTCTGCTGTGCTTTTTTTTCAGGGTAGCTCAGAAGCTGGTTTCAGGTAGGGGGTTGCTGAACCAGCCCACATCCTAGCTGTTAGTCATTGCCTGAGGTGTATTTTCTCTGTTGTTATTCCAGTACAGACTGCATTTCTGTGAATTGGTGCAAAGCTGATAGATCTCCTGGCTCTGAGCAGAGTTGGAATCTATTCCAAACTGATAACTACACTTTTTGCAACTTAATTTGCACTGTGCTGTATTTATACATTTGCTTATTATTTTTGCTGGTGCTGTATTCCCACCCACCCTCCCTGTTGGTATATTTTTCTTATACTTGCTGACTTTGTAGTTGCCCGTCCCTACTGTAAATTTCATCTGGAACACTTCTCCTAGTCTAGTGTCATTACCTCATTTTACCTATTACAGAGAGAACATTTGAGAAGGCCAACCCACTTAGTTTGTTAAGCTTGAATTATCATCTGCTCCTCCTTTCTCCCTTTCTACTTTACTAAAAAAAAAAAACTTTGCTAGAATCTCCCTGTGTTCTGACTTAATGTGCTTCTCAGCTGATAAGAATATTTTTGGCACTTTTTAACTGTTCAGAGTTGAATAAAACAATAATTGCATTTATTTAAACTGTATTTGCTTTAATACTGCTACACACGTAAGTGCGCTAGCTTGCACTAAACTTAAATTGTTTTTAGTGCTGTTTTAGATGCTTTTCTATAAAAAAAAATCTCTAAGCCTGTTTCCTACCTTTCCTGTAACTAGTGTAGTCCAGATACAGATTTGCTGTATCCAGGACTGCATGTTAGCTTCTGAGCCCCCCCAGGCCTTTCTGTGTTGGAGGGAAGCCTTCTAGCTTATCAGTGGGAGTGGTAAGCACTAGGTAGCCTATCTACCACAAGAGGAGTGGTTTCTGGCCCAGAAATTGTAGTTTATTTACTGTTTGAGCAGTTTTCCCATCTCTTTCAACTTCTGGTTTAAAAGCCCATGTTTGCACTTGTTTCGCAACTTTCTTGTAACTAGTCTTGTCTAGATACAGATTTGCTGCATCTAGGACTGTTTGTAAGCTTCTGAGCCCCCCAAGCTTTGCTGTGTTGGAAGGAAGCCTGCTAGCTTATCAGTGGGAGTGGTAAGCACTAGGTAAATTATCTACCACATAAGGAGTGGTTTCTGGCCCAGAAATTGTAGTTATTGGTCATTTGGGCAGTTTATAGGTTCATAGGTTCATAGATAGGTACTAGGCTATCGGCCCAAGATCCTAAGTAAGCCTAGCCAACAAGGTTCTCTGGCTTACGCCACCCAAGACAGTTAATTTCCTGTGCCCCTGTTGAGCAGAGCCACAGAAGTGATCCCTGGGGTGTATTTCCTATTTCCCATCCACTCATCAAGATTTTTCTTGAAGAGTGCTAATGAGGAACTTTGCTTGACATAGATGGGTAGCTTGTTCCAGAGTATAGGAAGTCTCTGGGACAGGAATCTATCCCTCCAGCATGTCCTGTTTATTGTGGTCACATGGTTTAGGTCCCTAGAGCATGTAGCTTGGAGGGATTGGGATTTCTTTAGGTGTAACATGTCCAACAGTACTGAGTTTAACATAGCTTTATATGTTAGGCAGAGATCACCTCGGAGTAGGTGATATGCTACAGAGTAAAGCTGAAGTTTTTTGAGATGGTCAGTGTAGGGCATCTGTTTGAGGCCAGTAATCCTCTTTGTGAGGTACTTCTGTGGCCTTTCCAGCTGCTGCAGATGTCTTGTGAGGTACATTCCAAAAGGGGCGTTGTACTCTATAATGGGTCTAATGAGTGCCGAGTAGAGGGGAACAATGACCTCTTTTTTCCTGGATGAGAACCCTTTTGTGATGATGATTGTGCCACATAGAAGGATTTCCTGACTACTTTGGTGATATGATTATCAAAGGAGAGACTACTGTCCACCTAGGTCACACATTCGGTGTTAAGTAGACTGCTGTTTATGTGGTAGTTCATGGGTACAGAGTTTTTACCAAAGGGGATGACAATGCAATTTTTGGCATTGAGCTTGAGGCCATGCCTCTGACACCAGGCATCTGTCTCAGTGAGGCCCTTCTTTAGGATGTCCACATCGTTTGGGGACTCATCTATGGGTCTTAGTTTGCAGTCATCTGTGACCTGTGTTAGCCAGAGGCCTTCTGTGTTAGTCTGTACTTCAGATAAGTAGATACCAAATAGGAGAGGTCCCAGGACTGAACCCTGTGGTACTCCACTTTTCACTGGTTTGAAGTCAGATTTGGAGTCTGCAACTTTTACAGTGTGGGTTCTGTCAGTGAGCCAGTTGACAACCCATCTTGTTACATAGGGATTTATACCTAGTTTAGTGAGTTTAGCTATAATTCCAGAATGGGGGATGATGTTGAAAGTCTTGACGAGGTCAAGATAGGCTGTGTGAACCACCTTACCCTCATCTACAGCTTTGGTGACTGCCTCAAAGAAGTTGATCAGGTTCAGGAGGCATGATCTGCCCTTCACAAACCCAAACTGCATGGGATACAGAGTTTGGAGGTTACCAATGTCTTTGTTCATGAGTTCCATGATGATACATTCCATGGCCTTGCAGACCAGGCTCATCAGGTTAATAGAGCAATAGATCCTGGGATCAGTGGTTGCTCCCCCTTTGTGGAGTGGGGTAACTGTTACTGTGCACCATTCAGTGGGCACAAAGCCTGATGTGAGGCTATGACTGAACATGGTGCTTAGATGGGGAGCCAGTTCATTCTGAAGTTTGTGTAAAACACAGCCTGGGATGTTGTCCGGCCCCATGGATGCTGTGTTTTTGTCCTTATTGAGTGCACCTTTTACTTGCATAGTTGTGAATACAGGGATTCTCCATTCTTTTTGTATAGATATGGGCCCTTTAGGGGGTAAGGGGGGGGGGGTAAAAATAGCACTGAGCCTATCTGCCAGGATGTTGGCAATATCAGTTGGTTCTGTAATTTTCGTGCCTTTGTGCTGTAACTCAGAGCAGATCTGGGTGTTACCATTGAGATTCTTGACATAGCTATAGAATGCTTTGTGGTTGTCCTTAGAATCAGTATAAATGTTTTTTTTCATAGCTAGTTTTGGAGAATCTTATAAGGGATCTCAGCTTCTTGCTGAGGCTGACCAGAAAGCTCCTCCACTTATGGGATTTTACTCTCTTTTGCAACAGTTTCTTCCTTCTGTTGTACAGTTTGTTTATGGCAGGTGACCATCAGATTGGCTTTTTTTTTTGGAGAATAGCATCTTGGTTCTGTTTGGGATAGCACAATCCATGCACTCGTATAAGTGCTTATAGAGTGCATTTGTGTAGGATTCTGCAGTCATAACTGTATTGTCCATCTGCATGCGTGTCATGACGTTCGCCACTTCTGTCTTAAGAAACATGACATTGGCTTTGGAGAAATTTTTTACTGTAGTTTCCTTAATGGGGGGTGGGGGCGGGATGTGGATATCTAGGTTGATTAGATTATGGTCAGACAGGACCAACAAGGAGTTGACTACAGGTGTGGAACACCGGTCACTCATGTTGGTAATGACTAAGTCTAGGATATTGTTACCCCTGGTGGGGGTGTGGATAACTTGATCCAGGGCATTGGAATTTATGAATTCCAGAAAGCGTTGAGCAATGGAGTTGGTACATGAGTAGTTTTCCCAGTTATCGATGGGGTACTTGAAATCACCCATTATTAGGGTGTTTGGTTGAACCCTAATATTTTCCAGTATATCAAGAAAAAAGAAGTGGGAATCCTGGAGCATGGTAGAGGATCTGTATCAAGCTACAATTTGAATTGCAGTTTTGCCCAGAGTTAGTTGCACTTAGATAACCTTGGATGCATTATGCTGAGCAACTAGCCTAGAGGTGTGGATATCCTTAATGAATATGGACACACCTCCACCTTTGGAGTTCCGGTCCAGGTTACATGGCCGAAAAGTGTGGTATGAGTTACAGCCTGGTAGTGCAGGGGTGCTCTACAGCCTTGAACTAGGTCTCAGTCACTGCACAGATATCGATGCTCTCCATTTTAAGGAGTGCCTCGAGTGAGCGCATTTTGAGATTTAGACTTCTAGCAATGAGTCGCATTACCCTCAGTTTTTGCTTGCCTGTTCCTGTTATGGTGGTGAATTTGTCATTTGAACCTTGCCTAAAAAAGGCACTATAGGGGCAGCAAGAGCCTTCGCCAGTATCTGGAATCCCAGGGGCGACAGGTGCCGGCCATCTCTGGCAAAGCATCGTGGTTTGTCGACCATGTCATCCCAGGCAGACAGATACTGGATCCCCTTAGAATGACACCAGAAGCTTAGCCAATTGTTGAAGTCAATCATTTTGTCCCTGTATTGTGGTATCATTCTGGGTGATGGAAGAATGCTACTCAGGGCTAGGGTCATACCTGTCTGGGCTACATGATCAGAGAGCTCTTCCATGTCTCTTTTCATGTAGTCCAGTGAGATATGTCTCAGGTCGTTCACACCAACATGGACAATGACAGAGTCATATTTGTACTGGTTGTGGAGTGACCTGAGTGCATGGGTTATGTGGTGGATCCTGGCACCTGACAGGCAGCTGACAGTAACCTTATCCTTGTTTAGCCTGGTGCGTGGGACATCAGTGTGTCTGACTATAGAGTCACCTATGACTAGTGTGTTGGGTACATTGTTTTTCCTTATGGGCTGTGGTTGAGTGGCACTCAGTCTGTGGGCTATGTGTCATTTGGGTTGAATTGTGGGGTTGGAGGTTGCTTGCCTTTCTGCTTTGGAGGTCTCTGTTGCTTCAGCAGATTATTATTGAGAGCCTCTGTGAATGCTTTTGTGTTTCTACATGTGGATTTTGGTGGTGTAGATTTAGTATGACTATGTGATGAGTGTGGTGTGGTGCAAATGTTTACCTTCTCCTCTTGACTGTCAAGTTCAGTCTTGGTTGGAGAGAGCTTTACCTCCAGTTTGGCTAGATAAGTGCATCTATCACAAGTTGTAGTGTTGGGTGGTAGGAGGAGAAGGTTGTCTGTGTACAAGAGGCAATTGCTACATTGCCCCAAGATGCCCAGATTCATCAGATAAACAGGAGAGAACACTGGGTATGGACCCTTGGACATGCCTGAATAAAAAAATATTTTCCTCTAGATAAGTGAGGAAAGTGAGTACAAGAGCTCTTTTTCTCTAAGCAAGTGAGGAAAGTAAGTACAAAAACTGTTTTCCTCTAGGTAATGAGAAAGGTTGGGTACTGTAGTAATTTGTAGCTTATTTAGTGCTTACAACAAGTTCTGAACAAGTGATGAGCATGAATAAGCAAATTCAAATGCTAAAACTAAAAATATGTATCTGGACTAGATTAGTTATAGGAAAGAAACAAGTGCAAATGTGGGCTTCTAAATCAGAAAGTTGAGAGAGATGGAAAAATTGCCCAAATGGCCAATAACTACAATTTCTGGGCCCGAAACCACTCCTTCTGTGGTAGAAGGTTACCTAGTGCTTACCACTCCCACTGATAAGCTAGCAGGCATCCCTTCAAAACAGAAAAGCTTGGGGGGGGGGGCAGCATTTAAAATATTTTAAATTGACTGTTTCTCTCCACTAGAACAGTACCTTACTATACATTGGTGGTTTCACTTTCAAAAAAACTTTTGTCCTGCCCTGGAAAAGTTTGCTGCAGCCTCTAATTCACTGATGTCATCAAGGACACTGAATACAGGTAGTTTTCTGGCCATTTCCCTCCCCTACCTGACATCACCACTACCATCCTAAAATCCCACCCATGCTGTGATGTCACAGCTCCCTGGTCTTTCCCCTACCCACACAGAAAGTAAAAGCTAGAACAAGAAAACAGTAAATGAGTCAAGTTTCCTGCTGTGAGCTGTCAATCACAGCAGGTAACAGCTCAAATTACCCTTAGCACTTTGACAGCTAAGGAAGTTAGGTGTGAAGGGGGATGGCAGATGAGTCAAAGTAGTAAAATTCAGGCTTCACAAAAGACTGCAGTTTAGCCATTCTAAAAACCAGCAGTAAAAAGCATTTTGAAAGTCTGTTCTGTGGTGTTTGTACTGTTTGTGTTTTAAGTAGTCATTGAACAGCATGAAATGTTACTTAAAACTAACAAGACAGCAGTGTATGCATGTAAAACCAATGCAGTGACAGGAGCTTTAGGAAGAAAGAAGCCTGTGTGATGTAATTTTTCATAGACAAGCACTGCATTGTGGGATGCCTAGAGGCAGACTAAACAATCAGAATTTCTTCAAGACCCCATGTGGTCAGACTCAGAAATTATATATAAAAATATTTAAAAACCTGTACATAGTCCCAAATGATGAAATAAACATGTTTTTTGAGTCTGTGGGTGCAGTTCTCCTGTAAATGATAATAAACATGTACAAAAATAAACACCTGTCTCCTATTTAGAGACCAAGACCATCGCTCCTGCAGACCACTGCATTAATCTGCCATGCCACACAGCTGTTAATTAAAACAGGTGGTTTAGGCAAAACATAAGTTACCATAATTAAGCATGTGTAAACAGAGCTGTGCATTGCACCATGTTGTGCAAACTTGCTGAAAATGTAATGGAAAAACTGGGAGTGTAATTTCCAGTCTGGTACTGGACTATACCACTAAAAAGCCAGACAAAGTCTAATGGATGTAACTGAGGTCTCTAATAGCAGGTAAATCACACTTTTAACAGCAATATGTACAAGTACACCTGTTAAAACATTACTGTCAAAATACATGTTCAACTGGGAATCTGGTAGAGAAATACATCCCTATAAAGCCAGGCACATAATAATGGATATAATGGAGGTATGTCACACACTGTAAGTGTGCACTTATACCTTCACAAATACAAATGCTGTAACAGTGACTCAGTATCTCAGTCTGTTGAATGCTTTGCTAGCATTAAATTTTGCCTCACATGGTCATTCAAATCCAGTGGTGTGTAACATTTAAATTACATTATTGTGAAGCCATCAATGAATGACTGAGTCATGCACTCTTTATCCACACAGTGCATTACAAATGAAATGTCTGCTTTTCACTGATGGAAGTTATGGGCCTGCAGATAAGAACACACTTGACATATCCCTATAACAACAGTATAAATGCATAAAGTGTCAGGTCATGCATTAATATGCATTCACAGAGGATTTTAACTTAGGTAAGCAAATGAGGCCCACTAAGATCAGAGTGCAGCACAGAATCATTTCTTAATTATATTACAGATTAGCACAGCTGCACAACTAACATACACATATGGAGGTCCTGCTAATAACAAACACTGCCAGCATACACATTCCAAATGACTACCATAGTGTAACATGTGGCCTGACAGTTGCCCAAATGATTGACATAGTGGTATATTTACCTCTATGTTGCTCAAGGACACAACAAACATGTTGCCTATTACTATGTTAGTGATACCATTACCTAACATACTTACCTTAAACACACGTCTGAATTTGCAGTGGAATGGGTATCTTCACTCTGGCCCTGCCTCTACAACAAGGCTGCCCGCAGCTCCCACAGTTACTCTTACAGTTTGTTGTCCTCCAAAGTGTTCACACTGTCTGCCTGTGCCTGTTACCTGCAGCATCAGCTGCAGCCTGTAACACACACATCTGTATGCAAAAGTAGCTGCTACAGACATACCATCTGCAATGATGTACTATCTTGACCTTAGGAATGTCTAACACAACATATCATAAAGGACTTATAATCTACATGAAGGCCTTATATGTTGTTCAGTGGTTGCATGCCATTGGCTGATTATACTGCAAATCAATTGTGTTGGCTGCAATTAGCAGTTCAGAACCACAGACTACTTAAGAGCCAATCACCTAGTACTGAGAACCATGTTAAAAAGGCAAAAAGCTGGTTAGGGGAATCAGTCTGTATTAGACTTTCTTCAGACAGTAACCATGTTCCCAAACACTTTATATATCTGCACATATCAACACAGGAGTATTGTACTCTATCAGGTATGTAACCTTTATGTTTACAAAACGATGCATATGTGTGAATATACTTAGGAGGAAAAAGGATTACAACATTAAGCCTTTCTTAGAACTGTAATGATGACATGTCATTGATCTCCAGGTTTGTTGCACCTACAAGGGTGAAATGTTTTTTGTCAATGTGGTCTCATGAGACTTTATAGTGGTTGTAATACCACACTGCTATTTGTTTAGCACTGTTGTTTTGACATATTATCAGGGACTCCTGTGTTGGGTGTGTGATCATACAGCAGTATATGTCATGGCACACATGGAAATAGCTGACAATTGCAAGTATCTGAGTTGTAGCCACATGGTTAGTATGTTTGCACACTGTGGAATATGACATGTGTGATCAAGCAGTGGATAATGCCAGCCATTCTGTTCTTGCTGAATATCTACATAGTGTACTTCCACGTATGTGACCCTGACATGTGTTCCCATTTTGTTGTCTTTCAGGAAAAATGTATGCCAGATGATGTGCCCCTTTTAGGGATGCTGAGAATGATATAATCCTGGAAGACCTCCATAAACACCATGAACTCCTACTGTCCAGGGGGGAGGCAAAACAGGGAAAAATGGGCAGCATTGTGGGCTGACCTTGTCCATAATGTGAAGACCATAGGTCACCAGAACAGGACATATGAGCGGGTTCGACACCGTGCCACAAATATGATTAATGCTACATGCAGAAGAGCAGCAGATGTGGCCAAGGATCATGGTGATATCAGTGGAGGGCCTGCAGGAGAACAACCACTCTCAGCCACTGAGGAATTCCTGGTGAACCTAGGAGCACACAGCAGCTCCCAGGCATCCATCACACCATATATCATGGATATGGGTGCCACAGTTTTCATGCCAGAGGACCATCCAGATAGGCTTAGTTTGATCAACATTGGAATACTGTAGCATTCAGTTGGTGAGGGTGTAGATACTTTTACATGGGTGTCAGGTGTTTTTTCTTTGGGGGGTAGGGGTTTAACTATAGTTTGAATCCCATGCTCGGATTTTGACCTGCATAACAAATAACAAAGTAACTACTGTAAATGACAGATTTATGGATGTATTACCCTGTTATAGTGCAACATGCATTGGTGTTTACATTACCCTCCCCCCAACTTTTCACAGGTCCCTCAAGAATTGGACAAGGCTGTGGTCCGTCCTGCTCCTAGTAAGCACAACAATGTTTTGTTACAGATGTAGATTTACTACAATGTATTCCTTCAAATATCATCCCAGGCCTGCTAGCTAGATTGCTGTACTGTTGGCATGATTGTCAACAGCACAAATATTTTCTGACTGTACACACTTTAGAGTCATACCTATGCCTTGTAGGTATGTTAACACTGATAGATGTGAGAGTATTGTCAGGACATTACAGATTGTCATATGTGTCAGCTGTGCAGAGTCTTCACAAGTGTCAACAGTGTACCTCATTGTTGCTGATGAGATTGCTGTGTAAAGAGCTTTTGCTTACAAGTAACTACAGATGTTTGTGGGAAAAGTAATGTTTTCATGTCCTACTATATAAGCTTGGTGGTTAAACAGGCCTGTAATAGGGACAAGAGTGTTACAGCTTTACATATATTGCAACATAGTATTGCAGAGCACAATAGTGCAGGTATTAATGCACTGCTTTTCCCTTTCTTAACACAGGTGACCGGGGGGGGGGGGCATGATCTCTGTCCCCTATACAACCTGATGTCAGTGTCTCTTCAGAATCTGATGATGATGCTGGCCAAAGTGAGGCACAGGTGGAGGTTTTAGTGGCTGAATATTTCCCAGAGATTTACATCCATCTTCTGTCCTCATTATCTCCACATTCAGTCAGTATGCCCACAAATACCCAGCCCTCTGAGGCCACAGATATTGGACAGTAAGAGGGTGGGAACACTGAACAGGAAAGTGTGGCAACTATGGCTCCAGTGAGTGTTCACACTGGCCATAGCCAGAAAGCTGGCAAGGTTGCACATAAGTGGATTGATAAGCGTGCTCACAGGAGGCCTGCTCTCCTTCCACCACATGCTGCAGGTGTCTCATCACAGGTCACTTGGCATATGTTTCGGGCCATCATGGAGACACAGACACATTCCAAAAGGAACTCCAGATGAATGCTCAGGGTTATGGATGCAGCACGTCTGACATCCATGACTGCCTCCACCACATTGGTGATACCCTGTATCCATTCTGATGCACTGGAAAAAAGGTGCTCTGAGACAGTTCACAGATTATCTGTCTTGGAATGTACATTGTCTGTGATGGAATATCTGGATGGAGTTGGGCATCATACTCATGGACGTAGGTCAGCAACTACATCTGCTGAGAGTCCACATGGCCATGCTCAATCACGTCCCGTAGTGGCAGTAGATCCAGCACTCCAGAGGAGAATGTGCTGTCCACCCCAAGACATGGCAGGCCATGGGCTCATGGTCCTGGGTGTTCTCATGGAGGACATGGTCCCAGAAGACAGCAGTCACCGTCAGGTACTAGCACAGCTTCTGACCTTGGCCATGGAGATGCCAGAGCAACTCCTGGCAGAGCCAATTCCTGTGTTTGGGGATGGAGATGGTGAACTTTCAGCTCTACCATGCACAGCTCAAAGCTGTCCAACATACACACATGTAGAGCTAGCACTGAGCTTTACTGTGTACATGCACACACTCACACACCACTGTCAAATTCAGGTCACCGACAGACTCCTGAAACTGAACCATAAACAGGTCCATAACACACCTTTCATTGTGATTTCTATGCTCCATCTTGCCTGCTTCATTTCCTGACTTACACACATACTTTCAACCTTTTGAGTCAGTCTAGGCCTCCTGCACCCCCACACAACACCCTGTGCAAGTGATGATACCTGTGCCACATCCCTGTCATCCTCGTCATCGATGCAGGGAAATGAAGCTATGTGGCTGATGCACAGGGTGACTATATAAATTAATATGTACTTGTGTAATGCAGTGTTACTTTGCCATGTCACTTGTAGTGGTCACTCAGAGATATTGTATGCTGACATTTGTAATGAGTAAACCACATAATTTTGTGTACCTTATATTGTATAATGTTGTAATGGCTGTATACTTACACAATGAAAGGGTGTCATGGACCTGTTTATGGTTCAGTTTCAGGAGTCTATAGGGTACACCTATAGATATACAGCAACAATAAACCCATAGACATCACAGCACAGGATGGAATGTCAGCACAGAAGACATATGTCGCTGGCATGGTACAGCAGTATAGTTGCATGGCTCCATAGGGTCATATGTGTATAACAGGGTAACAAGGACAATGGCGTCACACAACCTACTCATCCATCCCTCATCTATGACATGGTCTGATACCCTTGATAAGTGTCACCAGGGTTTCTGGAGCTAACACATCTACAAGCTGTGGTGAAGGAGATGAACCATCTACAAATTTCCTGTGTCCATTACAGACATTTGACCTACACCAGTTATGACTGTCCTGTTCCGCATCCCATTGTGTCACTTGCACATGATGTGCATTACAGCAGATATGTGCTTCACATGCACAGGGAGCCTGTTACATATAGGATGTAGTGTCTGTGTTACATACCTGTCTCTCCAGCAAGTACTGTTTATACCACAGTGATGGTGTAGGTATGTAGAACAGGTAATGCATGTGTTAGCCCTGTCTTGGATAAGTGGGAGGTGCACAGTGGGATCTGACACCTCCCTGTATGACAGCCATACACATTCCCTCCAAATCATCTACTAGACAGACTACACATGCACGCTCTTGACATGGGCTGCATAGAACATGTAATCTACAATATGTATTAGTGTACCGTGGAACCTGTGTGTCTAAGATATGCCTGTGTAGTGACATAGCGAAGGCACCATTGCAGTCAATGATAGGTGTGATGAGTACCAAATATAGTATAACAGAAAAAAAGTGCCCGGATAGCCATTTCCACGAAAACACATTTATTGACAGGTATTAAGCACAGCACAGCAGTGAGTGCTGTGCTTAATACCTGTCAATAAGCATGTTTTCATGGAAACAGCTGTCCGGGTGCTTTTTTTCTGTTGTTGTTGGTGACTTCAAGCACCTTATCCTCCTTTTACTTGGATTTTGTGCAAATAAAGTATAACAATGACAGTCTGGGAATTACATGCCATACCTTTCTGTATAGGTTGTACAAAACCGAATGGATTCCCACATCTTACCAGCAGTGAAAGTCAAATGCTACATTACTCTCTGTGTCCAAAAGTGCATGAATAATGACTCGACTGTGTGTGGTGTGCGGACACTACTATATTTTCCAGGGGTGAATGACTTCCAAAAGGATGCAGTCCTTGGCATTTACTATTTGTCACTGGCTCTGACAACAACTGAATGTGTGCCTCAGGCCATCCTGAATAAATGTTGGTTCTGTGTGGAATTCAGTGACAGCTCCTAATATGCAATCACCTGCTACTGCAGTCAGTCAGAGGTCACTGTCTGTGGCTGTGACTGCAGAGAAGGTAATGGCTACAAGGGGTACTCTATTAATGATGTCCGAGGAAAGTCCACTGGTGACTGGTGTCATTGTAGCATAGGTCTACCCAATGCTATCTTCCCAGATTATGACTATCAGACACCTGGCTATCCACCAGCTGACATACCACTCTATAAATAACCTACACAGTTTCCAGCAAGTTCTGCTGGCTTAATATTGTCAAAAATCATGGTAGGTGGAGTGATTCATATTCCTGTCATCCATTGCATAGGGTAACACTCAATGAGGTCCACCAGTTAGGGTAGATAGGCATGATCTGCCCTTGAGCAAAACAAACTGCATTTGGTCCAGTGTCAGTACGTGTTTGTGACATTGTTACTGATCATATCCATGCTAACCCCTTTCACAGCTTTACATATCAGATGACTGAGGGATCTGGGAACACTGCTTGGCACTACATGCTAGTTGTCCTCTGTGCAGCTAAATATTGCAGTACTTCCATCGTGTTCCAAGAAAAGAGTCATCCAAGGTGTCTATACAGAACACAGACAAACAATGGAGGGAAGCATAATATGTATACCCTGTGAAGGTAAGGTGGGAGGTTTTACACAGGTATTCTGCAGATGGACACTACTCAAGTGGTGTGTACTGAAAGGACACAATTACTTTGTGAAGAATGTGGAAAACATGGGAGTCCCCTGAATTGCCAGTGTCTGGCTACTACTACTGCTGGTCTCACCACAACCACTCTGTCATGGGATACTATGCTCCAATACCTTTTCTGTCATCACAAGCAAAAATGTTACTATGAAGCTCATGATGGGTAGCAGGACAAAGCCTGTTTGTTCATCCACATGGTTGTCCCACATCATGAAAGGCTCTGTAGGTTTCACATACCCTCCTCCAGGTAGATGCCTTGATTAGTAACCAGAGCAATCAGTTGTCTTTTGCATGTATTATGCTTTCTGTTCCAAGGTTGGTAGTAGGCTACTAGGAAACTGACCAGGTGGTGATTAGGAGCAAAGCTGCAGCATCACAATGTAATGTGCAATGTCCAGTGACATAGATATCCAGGCTTGCTGAAACAAGCAGCAGAATGGTGGTGATCCATCTAAGGTGACAATTTCACAGTACTTCATGCATCCTGCCCTTCAACAGATCAATGGTGGATATTTGCATGACATGGCTGTAAGTCTGGCCACCTTTGGCCAAAGTGTGTCCATCTGCCACATGTCCTAGGTATATCATATTGTACAGTTATGTACCTGGAACACATGTCTGTGTTCCCACATCATGTCACACAACAACCTGTTTGCTGTGTGGTTGCTTGACAGGTATTGCAAAGCCAATGTAATGTCAGCAAAGTTGAACAAGCCCTCTGTGACTGTAAGACGTGCCTACCAACACTGTGTTTCAGGCTGTCAAACCCAAGGGTGTGGCAGCATGACTCTAACTTTGCAGAACTTGCACAGTGTTACATTTGTAGGTATGGTATTGAGACTATGCCTAATGACAGGATTATGGTCAATCCAAGGTCCACATGTCTGACAAAGCATTGTATGGCACACTATCAGGTGGTGCATTACCCTAAGAGAACTACATAAAGGGGACATGTTATATTTCACCATCTGTCATGACACACTGTCTAATGCTGGCGTACTGTGATGTACACACAAGCATGACTGTATTACTAATGGCACTATCAATGACTGCTGATGACATGTGTAAAGTGTTCCCACCCCTCTACTCCTATACCACACAAACACAATGTGTGACAGATGTGGCTGTACTTCAAACCTTGATTCTATGGTGTCTCACACAGCAGTCAGTACATATGCAATGAGCATTTTGCCAACATCCACAGCTCTCCTCCTGCACCACCCACACCCACATCACACACACCTGCATGTGTGCAGCTCTTTCCCAAACAAAAGACATTCAGAAAATCCTACCTCTGGAGAGCACAGCACACATAATAGTGTATGCATCCTTGTCTCACCGGCCAAGCACCTGAGGCAAAACACAAAAGCAAACCTATTATTCATAGGTGAGTACATCTTGAGATACATTGATTTTTGTTTCACCAGACTACACATGGGAAACATCACAGTTAGCTGTCTGTGGGTTGGCATGATACACCATACCACACATTGCCGCAACTCAAGGAATATCAGGTGACATAATGATGACATCATATTTCTTGCAGGTGTGTATGACTAGGGGCATACATCACCATACAGTCTGGTGATGTATGTCCCTAGTCATATATCACCATACAGTCTGGTGATGTACGACTAGGGACATACATCACCAGACTGCATGCAGACACATGACTGAGCTTACACAGTCTGTGTCTTTCACGGGTATCCTCATACCTTTCAGCTGCATTTGACCCTCACCTAGGTTGATGGCTCAATACACACAGAAAATGAGGGATGTCAATAATTGCCTTAGTGTATAGTGTCATTGTAAGGGGATCCACTACATGTCTGCCTGAGATGACTTGCTCAACAGACATCAAAGCATTGCCAGAGATGGTCTTCATCTCTCACCCCTGGGATTCTGAGTAGTTGCTAAGGCTGCTGACACCCCAACAGTGCATTTTATAGGCACTTTCTGAAAGGAGAACTTTCCAATGAGAATGCCATCTTCATACAACATCACAGTTATGCTGCTACATGCTGGGAATGGCAACACTAAACCCCACTCTGTGGAAGGTGTACCCACCTTGGAATATGCAGACATTTGTGCAAAGACACTTGGTTCATAGCTGAGGACAGCACCACAGCCATACAAGACTACACATCCTTCCACATATTCAGACCTCAAACTGACAGTGTGCAAGGTAATGCAGGTGGTGTATACATATTCATTAAGGATAAATACACATCCAGATTTAGTGAAACACTATGCTTTCTTGGAGACACTGCAGGTGCTATTCACTGCCGGAAGGGCACCTAATCAAGCCATTGCCAGCTATAGGAGCAGGTCCATGAATCCTGATGATCATTGTACTTATTTGAATCTACATGTGTCTATCAAGATATATCAACCCACCATGGTTTGTGGCAACATTAAGTAACCACAAACTGTGTTGTTTAGTTATGCTCACTTGCCCAAAGGTTAGTCCATGTCCTTAATTACAATGCCTTGGACCAGTAGCATGACATCCCCACAAGGGGAGCCAACATAGTGCTTCATGTATTTCCCAATATGGGTGACCACTGCAGCCCACCACTGTAAGGTCCTCCCTGGTGAGATATGACCACAGATCAGTCTCATTAAAGCTATCAGACTTAACCTTCCCCTTGCAGAAAATACAAAAATATACTTCAACAAAGCAATATATTACCTACTATGGGATGGTTTAAATAGCATTACTGCACCTCCTCTCAAATGGGACAGGAAAGTATGCAGAGCTCTACACCCATGCATTATGTAAGCAGTAGTACAACTGCATAGACTCAGCTGTACCTGACAGGAGGAACACAAGCTCATCATAGCATAACAAACCTGCATGATGGACAACTGCCATTAGCAAGCTGTACAATAAGAGGTGGACATTGCTGTGTGACAGTTGGGGTGACGGTGCCCCGTAAATGGAGCCACAACCTCCTCTGCTAAAACAAGCAAACAGTATTCTTGTACCATTGTGTAGAAACAGTATGTGACAAAATTATCCTCCCCAACAATGCAGATCCACAATGGACAGTGTAGTTACATGTGTAACCTCAGATGACAGGCCCAGATTGTCAGTGAACTCATACTTAATTATACCATATATAATTGGTCTGTAATCATAGCTAACCTGTTGTGCACAGGTTCTGCATCAACTTCACTCCCCTGTCCCCACCACATGTGCCACATGATATTCCTACAACCTGTCCCATACCATCTATATATGCAGATCAAGTTGTAACTGTCCTGTCTAGGGGGATACACAGCATCTATTTGACATGCTAACATCCCAGGCTGTGTCCTACATGGGATCCAACAAGGATTAACACCATTTGGAACACCTTGCAATCATATTGCAACCACTGGCTGCATCCCAGGTGACTGGACAATGCAACTGTTATCTCCTTGCACAGAGGTGGTGCAGCCACCGACCACCAGAACTATAGACCTATTTGCCTGAGTAGCCATATATGCATGCCTGTGTGGCAAATCATCATAGAGCTGATCAGCAAACATATATATGAGCTACAAACAGTTGACTGTACACAGTTTGGATGTCTGACAGGGAGACCATGGCTGTTAAATATGGTGAACATGACCGAGGAAGTCGCCTTAGACCTGGGTAAGAAGACATCAAGGTATACAACTCCCTGGACATAGCTAAGCTGTGTGACTCTATCCCCCACTCAGGCATCATTGACAAAAGTTCCCATATAAGCATCCATAGTAATATCATTATAGGGGATCACTAAGTGGCTCATCGATGGCATACATATTCAAAATAGGGAAATCCACCTCCAAGCAGCAGTGTTCAATAGGGCTCAGTCCTGGGTCCTGTACTGCTTGGAATCCATTTAACCATGATACAAGTGAATACTGACTGTCTGTGGTTGACAATGTTGTCTGATGCCTGCAAACTGTGATTGGTCATAGATTCTGCGAGTTATGTCAATATCCTGCAAGAGGTTATTGATGACCAAATGCCTGTTGACATACTAATGCCCATAAACTCCAAGCAAATATATATGTAGCATCATTTCCATCGGTAACACCTATGTTCCTGGTAAGTAGCACATCAGTCGCAACATGTGATGTACATACTCAGGGGTGATAGACCTGAGCACACAGACCTGGCCACAAAGGTTTATAGCTAATGTACCTAAGATCACCATGTCTACCCAGACGTAAGAGAGGAATCATATGTCGTAAGTGAGGGCACAGTCACCTGAAATTTACATACTAATAACCTCCACGTACTCTTCCCTCAGCATGCCAATATTTAAGTGCAATGGCCATTTGGTATTGTAGCTTTCCAAGCACTACTGGCAATTGCACACAACACAATGGCCCCTCACAAGGAAACTTCACATTGTCAGTGTCTGTTCAGTGGGCTTTGTCTGAAATCAGTTGTCATTGTAGCCTGTGGCATATAAACTTCTCAGAGGTGATCTCTACCTTGCACATGGGGCAATGCGTGACCCTGTTTGATTGCAAATGCTGCATATCTGTACATGGTATGGTACATAGATTACTCACTCCAAGGACATTAACCAGGTATGTGACATTAGTAATACATGCTGGAGGAAGAGTTCTATCTAGCAGAATTTAACACACCTTTGAAACAGAATCCTGCCTAATGGCAGAGCACTTCAGTGGACCTCGTCAGATGCCACCTGTATGATTGGCTGGGTGACTGTCATTTCGCCACAGGACTTTTGCCTGTGTCCCTTGTGGACAAGGGCAGTACGTGCTGATCATGTAAATAAGGGTACAAACTTGGCTAGGATTGTAAGGACTGTAGGGCCATTATGGTACTAAAGTTCAAAGAACCTATGATTCCATAAACTGATGTAAAATGCTCTCACAGTCACACACACAAACCTGGCTATACTGAGGATAGCACCACTTCCAATTATTGTTTACAGGACACAGCACAGCATGCACATACTGCAAGATGGCTTCATGTAGATTAAAATACTTACCTATCTAATGGTGCATACTACAGATCACAGTACGTGATGCACACTGTGATGCCCGTGCCCTGGCCCAGCAATCAAGAAGCCTCAATACTCACCACTAACACCAGTGAGGGGGTGTCTCATATAGGAGGAAAGGATAACAAATACACACAGTAAAGAGCAATTTCCCTTAAGAGCACACAGAGATCACAGTCAGTCATGGGCTGGTTGCTGCCTTGCTCTCCAGATCCCCAATAAGACTCCCCACTGGCACAGCTATAGGGTCCAGATCTCAGCCTAGTGGGCAAGCTAAAAGCTTCAGAACCCTCTCTGTCCAACCAGTGCTTCATGTCCCTGCCCATGTAGCTGACACACTCACACACACACACACACACACACACACACACACACACACACACACACACACACACACACACACACACATACACACACACTCACACTCACACACACACACACACACACACACACACACACACACACACACACACACACACACACTCACACACACTCACACACTTTGAGAAGAGTTTATACAACCACACAGTCACTTCTGGGAAAGACTGGCACAGGTTATTCAGCTGTGCCCCTTTATCCCAGATTATATGGTAATACCAGCTGCCACCACCAACTGATATTTATCAGCTACTCAAAGGCCCTAAAAAGGGTGTCCAATTATTACTGTGCAATATTATTATCCAGTTGGTAGCATAGCCCATGGCTAAATATATTGGAGTGGCTTTGTACAATTTTACCAAAGGCATGCAAGAGATTAAATTATCTCTACAAAAACAGCCACAGTTGAAAGGGTTTAAAATATTTAATAAATAGTCAAAACATAAGACAATACGCTTTACTACACAGTGCTAGTCAAGAGTTCAGAGATCACAGAGCAATACTTAAAATAATTCAGCATTACAGTTCTGACATCACAGAAAAACACTTAGTGTAATCTTTCTAGTTTCTAGCTATTTCTAAGAGAAAACATAAATCTAAGATAAACTTAGACTTTGCAAGAGCCATGCCTGAATGGCTTCCACTTTGGCAGGTTCTGGTCTTATCTTACCACTCCCCACTCTATGTCCTACGTAGGAGACCTCTGCCATACCCACCTGACATTTGCTTGGCTTAATGGTCAACCCTGCACTCTGTAGTCTGCTCAGCACCTCCCTGACATGCTGAAGGTGCTCTGGCCAGGAATGGATGTAGATGTCAATATCATTTAGGTAAGCACATATAGAGCAAGACAGTGCTGGTGAGTGGGATGGTCAAGACAAAAATGCTTAATGCTCGCTGATTCTCTCTCTTTTTAAAATCACATTCCTGGTTCATATTACATCATTCTTCACACTTCCCTGGGTTCCCAGGCTAACAGAAACTACATTTATATCATTTATATTCTTCACCTCTAGGCAGAAACCAGAGCAATAAATGACATTTATGCATGCAAATTCTGGCCATTAACTCTGGACTTAAAACAATAGGCAGGATGCCTCACTCTAGACTTACTGGCTCTGAGTTTTAACATCAAAGGGTCACAACATGCTTTACTTGGTCAGTAAAGGGCACTGTTGTTACATTATTTTCCAGTTCCACATGTAACACTATCTTTACCATTTAATACAACAGCCTGTGGTTTACATTAATATTTACAGATGGCAGAATTATCTCCAAAATTCTATCTGGCTAGGCTGGCAGCCTTCACCCATCTTCACCCAATCTTCACCCCCCCCCCTCCAGAGAACTCAAGCTAGTTTTTCAAGTGACCCTTGAGAAATGCTGCCTGAGGGAGGTAGGTCTAACTCAGTATACCTTACCCTGTTCCCTGTCTCGAGAGCCCATTTGCATTGACATTGCTAGTCCCACTGTGGTACTGCATGGACATATGATATGCTTGCAACCCCAGTCTCCATCTTCAAAATTTGGCAATTTGCTGGCTGGCTCTGTTTAACCATGTTAGGAGGTTGTGATCTGTCATAACAGTGAATTTCTTTCCATACAGATAAGGCTGAAGTTTCTGCAGTACCCACACTATGGCTAGACATTCCTTTTCTACCACTGCATAGCATTCCTCCTTGGGTTGGAGACTACAACTGAGATAAACCAGTGGGTGCTCTTCCCCCTCTGAAGAAATCTGGCTAAGTACCGTCCCCACCCCCATGGTTCGAAGCATCCACCTGCACAACAAATTATTTGCTGTAACCTGGACTAGCTAACATGGGGGGTCCTCCCAAAGCTTCTTTAAGCATCTGGAATGCCTGCTCACATGCTGGGGTCCACACTACCTTATCTGGCCTGTTCTTCCTTGTCGGGTCTGTGAGGGGAGCAGCTATGGTACTATAACTGGGGACAAACTTTCTGTAGTACCCTGCTGTCCCTAAAATGCCCTCACCTGCTTTTTAGTAACAGGTGCAGGCCATGCCTGAATGGCTTCCACTTTGGCAGGTTCTGGTCTTATCTTACCACTCCCCACTCTATGTCCTACGTAGGAGACCTCTGCCATACCCACCTGACATTTGCTTGGCTTAATGATCAACCCTGCACTCTGTAGTCTGCTCAGCACCTCCCTGACATGCTGAAGGTGCTCTGGCCAGGAATGGATGTAGATGTCAATATCATTTAGGTAAGCAAGGGCAAACCCTACTGCTCTTTCTAGGATATGATCTACCAGCCTCTGGAAAGTCGCTGGGGCATTCTTCATCCCAAAGGGCATCTTTGTGAACTCATACAGGCCAAAAGGAGCCACAAAGGCTGACTTCTCTCTAACACTGGGAGTCAAAGGCACCTGGCAGTAACCCTTGGTAAGATCAATGGTTGTAAGATACTTAGTTCCACCCAACTGTCCTAGGGCCTCATCTGTCCTAGGCATGGGGTAAGCATCCAACTCTGTGTGACTATATTTAATTTCCTGTAGTCCACACAGAACCTGGTGCTGCCATCCTTCTTTGGCACCAGCACCACTGGAGAGGCCCAGGGACTGCTGGACTCTTGAATCACCCCTAGTGCCAACATCTCCTGTACCTCCTCCCTCAGAGTCTGTTTGACTCTCTCAGGCACTCTATAAGGGGCCTGCCTGATAGACCTTTGGGGTCGTGTCCACCTGGTGCTGCCCCAGGTGGGTGCACCCTGGTTTCCCAGTGAACATGTCCCCAAATTCCTGCAACACTGCTCGGATTTCTCGAACCTGGGTAGGAGATAGCTGCTGGGACATTGCTACCCCTTCCACTGAGGTGTCAGCTCGAGCCTCACTGAGGAGATCAGTCCCCAGATCTCCCTAATTCCTCCTGCAATCCACTACAAATGCTCAGCACAAGGGCCTCCCTATCATGGTAAGGTTTCATCATGTTACCATGGTACAATTGGTGCCCCTGCTGTCTGCCTAGCAGTTCCACCATGTAGTTAACATCACTTACCTCTCTTACCACCTTGTAGGGTCCCTCCCAAGCTGCTTGTAGTTTGTTGTGTCTGACAGGAATGAGAACCATTACCTGCTGCCCTACAGCATACTCTCTACCTTGAGCATTCCTGTCATACCACACCTTTTTCTGTTGTTGGGCTTCTGCCAGGTTCTCCTGGGCCAAGTCCATGAATTCCCTGAGCCTTGTCCTGAAGTTTAGGGCGTACACCACAAGAGACCCGTTGTGAGACTTGCACTCAACTTCCCACTCATCCTGAATTAAATCTAGAGGTCCCCTCACCCTATTCCCATACAGGAATTTAAAGGGTGAAAACCCTGTGGATTCCTGGGGAACTTCTCTGTAAGCAAACAACAGATGGGGTAAATATTTGTTCCACTCCCTCTTAAACTTATCTGCAAATGCCCGTAGCATGGACTTGATTGTAGAATTTAACCTCTCAACAAAACCATTAGTCTGGGGATGGTAGGGGGTGGTCTTCATGTGCTTCACCCCACAGGACTTCCACAGACAAGCCAGCAGGTCTGACATGAAATTGGCACCTCTGTCAGTCAGTATTTCTTTTGGGAAACCTACCCCACTAAAAATCTCTAACAAAGCATTTGCCTCCTTCTCTGCCTCAATGGAGGACAAAGCCACCACCTCATGGTATTGTGTAGCATAATCCACTACCACTGGAATATACTTTTTCCCTGTGGAACTTGGGGTGCTCAGAGGACCCACAATATTCATAGTTACCCTGTGAATTGGCTCCTCAATCATAGGCAAAGGCATCAAAGGAGCTCTCACCTCCTCTCCTGCCTTGCCTACCTTTTGGCACTGCTCACAGGTCCTGCAGTACACTGTTACATCTCTGGAAATTCCAGGCCAGTAGAAGTTCTGCATAATATGCCTCTTTGTACATTTTATGCCCATATGACCTGCAAAGGGAATATCATGGGCTATGGCTAGACGCACCAGACAGTAGGCTCTAGGGACTACCAACTGCTGTACTCTCTCACCTTCTAGCCCTCCCTCAGTGGTCCACTCTCTGTATAGTAACCCTTTGTCCCAGTATACAGATTCCCCCTTTCCTTGAGAATCAGGTGCCTCCCTAGCTACCTGCCTCAGGCCTTGCAATGTAGGGTCTGAGAGCTGAGCCTGTCTCAACTATCTCCTTGTAACCCTTCCTAGCTCTCCTTCCACAGGAAGTCTGGCATCCTCTGATAGTGGTGCCTCACTGTCAGCCTGGGTACGACTACTCACCTCTATCTTTGCAGTCCCTCTGTCCAAGGGAACATCAGTACCCCATGCAGCTGTGGCTCACCTTCAATATCACTGCTACAGGGTAGCTCCCTCCCTGAAGTAACCACCTCACCAGTCCTGGCTGCAAGTATGCAGTCTGTCTGACTCTCCCCAGGCTACCAGACTTACCTGCTTGTCTCCAAGCCTGACTTCATGTAACTGCACAAGCACAGGGTACTGCACTATCACAATCATTCCCTATCAGGACATCTGCAGGTATAACCTCAAACACACCTACTTGCTGGCCTCCTTTTCCACCCTCCCAGTCCAGGTAAACCCTAGCCAAATGTATTTGGAATGGGATCCCTCCTAAAGCCCTGACTGAAGTAGACTGTCCAGGCAAGTAGTGCTCCTCTGTAACCATTGCAGGCTTTACAATGGTTATATCAGTGGCTGTGTCTCTCTTGGCAATGGCCTCTTTGCCATTCAATATAATAGGATATAACTTCTGGTGGTAGTTTGGTACCATTGTTGTCCCAAGACAACCTACTATTAGCATTTTGTCTTTCCCACTTACTGGCTCCCTCACCTTTTATTCCCCAGCTTGCCTCTGTGGACACCTGTATGCCACATGGCCCCACTGGTTGCATTTTTTAACCCTATCTCCTGGAAGTGTACCTGGACTAGTGACTTCGCCTGCTACTGGCAGATTCTATTGGGGCAGTCTGGGCTGCCCACCATGGGTTCCTTTAGACCTGTGAGCAGTACTGGGGGTCCCTTTCCTGTGCAGGGCTGCCCTGCTTGCCAGGTATAGGTCTCCCTTCTTCCCCAACTCATCTGAAGTAGCACACTGTCTATCAGCTAACCAATCCTCATGTCCTCAGGCAAAGTGCTAAGGGCTTGTTCCCTCACCAAAAGGTCTGCCAGCCCTTCAAAAGTGGTGACCTGACATCCACTCACCCACCTATGGAAATAAGTGTTCAGTTCAGCTACATATTCACACACACTTTCATCTGCCTTGCATCTATGCTCACAAAACTTTTTCCTATACGTTTCAGGCGTTAGCTTAAACAATTCTAACAAGTGATTTTTAACAGCAGTATAATCAAAACATGCAACATCAGACATTTTTGACAAAACAGTTACAGCTTACCATGGAGTAAGGGGGTCAGGAACCATACCCAGAGCCTTTGGTCAGCACAATACTGTTTTCATACCCTCTCAAACATATGAATGAAACTATCAAAATTATCCCCCTCTTTAAACTGTGGAAGAAATTTACTGACTTTTTGTGCTTCCAGAGTCCAGTTACTCGCTTCTCCATTACCTCCATGACTCTGGTGAAGAGTCAGCATTTCCCTCTCATGCTTCCTCTGCCGCTCCTTTTCCTCAGCTTCCAGGCATAGCAGTTTCTCATTCTCCTCAGCCTGTAGACTCCTCAGTCTCTCAGCTGCTTCTATCTCCAAACACCTGGCCTCCAACTCAAGTCTCTTTAGTTACAGATGAATTTTTAAGTCCTCTGCAGAAAGGTTGAGCTGTCCATTCTAAGAGGGTATTATATCTCCACTGCCAGTCTGATTGCCCTCCTGGATGCTGTTTTCTGAAGCAGCTGTAACCAAGGCTGCAATCAGGTCTGCCTTAGTCAGATTTCCATGCACCAGTCCCCTAGCCTGGCACATCTCCACCAGCTGGCTCTTTGTCAGCTTTCCATACTCCTCTGCTGACATGCTGCCTTCTCACCCTGACTAACTAAGCTAACAAAAGAAATAAAACAATTGCTATCTGACCTCTGAGTATTCACTGCATGGCACTGATTTAGAGTACAAAACACCTTCAAAGCTCACTGTACCCAGGCTACAGGAATTCATTCTACCCACATCACTACAAGCCAATTAGTATTTGCCACCAATTAATATTTGATGTGGATATCCCACCACTGCCAAACAATTAATATGTGATGCCCGTGCCCTGGCCCAGAAATCAAGGAGCCCCAATCCTCACCACTAACACCAGTGAGAGGTGTCTCATATAGGAGGAAATTATAACAAATACACAGTAAAGTGCAATTTCCCTTAAGAGCACACAGAGATCACAGTCAATCTAAGGCTGATCGCTCCCTCACTCTCCAGGTCCCCAATGCGACTCCCCACTGGCACAGCTATAGGGTCCAGATCTCAGCCTAGTGGACAAGCTAAAACCTCCAGCACCCTCTCTGTCCAACCACTGCTTCGTGCCCCTGTCCAGGTAGCTGACACACACACACACACACACACACACACACACACACACACACACACACACACACACACACACACACACACACAAAGTGGCCTGGAGTGAGATTAGAACCCCTACCTAACTACTCTTACATACTATAGATCACAGTATAACACATGCCATGGCTGATATCTGTTTTCGATTTTTTAGACATGACTGCAGGCAAGCTACTTGCGGATTACTCAAACTAGGCTTGTGTTGAACAGCATCTGTGGCATGCAAAGTGAAATTGCATCATACTGTTATCTGCATCTAGTAGACTAGCAGTCAGATAACTGTTATTTATCCTAGCTATGTGGCTACAGTTACCAGTTTGGCCATATATGGCTGTTTGCATTTTGATAGGCAAGTCTGTGGGTATGAACAATGTGCCCTAGCCATGCGTGCGTAGACAACATTATACACTGCACCACCTGCTCACCTGTTGCTGTATGTGTGGTGACATCCAGCAGGCACAGGGGTCTGTAGGTAAGTGCATTATGCACTGTTGAGCCTTTATTTTGGATCCTTTGAGCAACATTATAGATGTGTAGTAGTGCAGCTTTACTCACCATTATCAGGGAATGCATGACAGTACAGACATCCACACACATATTTATGTATATAACAGGGATGTATATACAAATGTAGCTGTGTGCGTGTATGATATATATATACATGTTACACAGATACAGTATATGGGGAGAGACCTGAGATGTATGTTTATATATATATATATATATATATATATATATATATATATATATATATATATATACATATATAGGTATATCTCTATTTGTCTACACATATATGGGAAAGACAGATAGTGACATACAGATATGTATACATATATGTATGTATGTATGTATACACATATCTATACATAACAGGTCATTTTGGTCAAGGGGCAACAGTATTGCACTCTGTTTAACTAAGTGTATGAGCATACCTATTGGATTGTCCATAGTTATAAACTAACTCCAAGCCACACCTACCTGTACTCCAGTCCAGGATTTTGTGTGTTACAGACAATGATGTCTGTCCCTGTGTCTGCAGTACTGTACTTCACTCAAATTGTCCATGGCATTTTCCAGCTGTCTGGTGTAATTAATATGTGACAGAGGTTAATAATGTTCCACCACACACAGACTGACAGTCTGTTAAAAAAACAACATAATAATACCTCACATCCAAAAGATGTGGATACCTCTAGATTAGAACCATCAGCACCAACACCCATGCTAACTTCCCTAGCCCACTGAGCCACACAAGCTGCCAGAAAGAGAGTAGTCATTCATCACATAATCAGCAGCATAAATATGTACATTGTTATTCCTGCATTAAGTGAGACATAAAATGTATGATCAATTTCTATTTTACTGCCCTGAGATTGCCTGGACTGCTGATACACCATTGATGAGTTACTGTTACAGCAGTTATATGCGAACACTGCTGTGTTGGGGGTGGGGGAAGAACACCACATGTTCTGCTGGGTACACAATAGTCCAATTTTCATGTAACCCCTCTGTTTAACATCTCCTTTGACTGATGTAGTGAATATTCCATGCATGAGGCCTAGTGACTTTTAAAGGACATATGATAGTGGCTGGGTATCTGTAGTCCCATGATCCCATGTAGATACTACTTCTGTCCAAATAGCCCACTATATTTACTTCCATAAATGTAGCAGATCCATACATACCATACCATATCATACTAACCCTTACAAATACTTTGTAGGTTACAGACTTACCTAGTGAATGCAGCAGTTGACAGAACTGTAGCTCAGGGCTGACTCTGTCTGATGCAAGCAGTACACAGCCAATACATGGATAGGTACAGGTTGTGTAGGTTGTCTGGCATCAAGTTTAATATATGTATGTGAGTAGGAGGAAGCTGTCAGTCCCTAGGTCCCTAAGTTGTCAGTGAATGTGCTACGCGCTATCTGTTACCCAAAGAAAAGGCATACTGAGCACACCTATGTCTGCCTAAAAGGGCATCAGCAGGGGGTTCCTCCTCCGAGTCCTCCTGTGACTGTGGCTGTGGTGACCTAGGCACTGGTGGGGGGCTGTGTATCCCTTCTTTTTGCTGATCCTGCTGCAGCTGTTTCCACAGGATCAGATTGTGTAGCATAGCACATACTGTGAACATATGTGCAACTGTGGCTGGAGCATACTGCAGGGCTCCACCAGATATATCGAGTTACCAGAATCATGACTTCAGAAGCCCATACACATCCTCTATGATGTTCCTAGTTTGTGCGTGTGCCTCATTATGGCATTCTTCTGTGGGTGTGTGTGCATTTCTGATGGGTGTCATCATCCGTGGTTCCAGGGTGTAGCCAGCATCCCCCAGTAAATGGCCGTGTGGGATGTTCACCCTAGCAAATATCTGGTACAGCTGTGATGCGTGCCAGATATGGAAGTCAAGATAACTGCCAGTACTGCCAGCACACACAGTCAGGATAATCTCCTGGGCATTTCACACAACATAGCAGATGATGGAGTGATACCCCTTGCAGTTGACATAGATTCACTGGGTGGTGCCTTGATGTGTACATGAGTGCACTCTATGGCACCCAGTACTTCAGGGTAGTGTGCTACATGGTAGAAGTATTGCTTATTGCTGGTCCTTGTCTCAGCAGTGAGGGGAAAAGATATGTGCTCACTGGCATGTGGTAGCATGGCATCCAGGAACTGGTGGAGTATCCTGGATGGAGAGGCCTGTGAGACCTCGATCATGTCCCCAATTGGTCTTTGGAAAGTACCTGTAGCTAGTATCCTAAGGGCTACACATACCTTTGTTTCCACTGGGATGGGTTTCCTCTGTTGGCTCTGGGTCTGAGATGAGGGCAGCAGAGCTCAGTGAGTTCTTGTAGTATGTCCCTGTCCACCCTGTAGCGCTCTACACTCTCCAGCTCATGTAGCTCCTGGAAGGTTACCCTGGGCTTGAACACTCTTCTCCTTCTGTGCCAAGGCTTATTGTCAGCAGCACCAGCAGCATTGACTTCAGCATCTAGAATACACAGATGCAGCAGACCTGCAGCAGCCCCTAGCATTATCTCAGTTAAAATTCCAAGGTCTGTACTCTAATGGTCCAGAGTAGTGAGGAAAATCAGAATGTAGGGTGTATGTATGCTTTATACAGCTCTGCTGTAGGTGCAGAATGTGTGATTGGCTAATTATGATGCATTCCACCTGCCTACAATACAATTAACATAATGTAATGGCCCTATTTCAGTGCATAATGCCATACACAGTGCCACTCAGTACAGGATAGTTCATACAAAGGTCAAAATGTGTAATTGAATACGTCTGGTTTTAAGAACACGCTCAGCCAAGTGATGCACTGTGTAAATAGGGGTACCTAAGCTTAAAAGAACTTAGAAGTGAGAGGACACACTCCCTTGATGTCAGCCACATCCTGTGTAAACAACAACATGGTGTAAGACCCTACATGAAGGGGATATGCGGAAACGATTACTCCTTTCTGCTATTCAGTAACCCCACCTCATCATTTGCATACTTATCAGTATTGACAGCCTAGAAACTATACACTTCATAGCCCTATCACCTTAGCAACAGCAGCAATACACCATTGTAAGGACCCCAATGTAAGGTCCTATAATACATTTCTGTCACATACTATAACATTTTTTTTTCTATTTTTTTATTTTTCTGTTAAGAATGTTTCTGCAGTGCGGCATGTAGCGCAAACATGCCATGATCATTAAAAAAAAAATAACATTAATTTAACTTATTCCCTTTAATCCTTCTGACATACAGGCAAATAGTTTTGCTCATATGTATATGTGGTCTTCATTTACAGGGAATTTATGCCCACATTTCTACAGTTTTACACCTCCTTTTGTCTGTCTAGACTCCTGTATGCAGAATTTTTCAATGTACACTGCAGACACTGACACGGGGTCTGAACAGATGCCTTTCTGCATGTTGGATCACTTTACCTACCTAATTTGCATGAGATTTAGCAGCTTATGAGGAGATTTGCATGCTAAGGAATTTTCTGTGTTTGCGGGGTGCATGGGTGCCATGCAGTGCTTATTGAATATTAGGGTCTACTTCATGATGTTTAAAGCCGACAATATCGAAGCTGATCCATGGGGGAGATTTCCATTTACCTCAATGTGGTGCGGACTCAGAGTTGGAATATTTAAGTAGGGGGGCGCAGCCCCCCTGCCTATGCTATTTAGTTTTTATTTTTGTTTGTTTTGTTTTTTTAAATGTTATTCGATGTTTTACTACATCGATCACTAGAGGTCGACCTTTAGTGATTCGATGTAGTAAGATTTTGATAACGTGATATAGACACGAATATCAATAGGTATGCATTCTTGTAAGCATTGCAGAGTGATACCTACATGAGAAAAAAAGTGTAGACTTTATTAAACTCCACTCATTGAGTTGTTCAGATTTTTGCCTGAAGAAGTCTATCCAGGTGAGAGTGTTCTTTGCACTGGCAACATAAGTCTTTAAATACACTGTGCATTTTAAACTTTTGGAATAAACATCTCTTACTTTCTACAAAAGCAACCTTTCAAGTAAGTTGTAGATTTTATACTTTTTGAACAAATAACTGTTGTTTTATCCCCATTTGTGCTTCCAGTTACTTTTTTGTTTTGCCAATTATGCCTTATTAGTAACAGTGTTGTCAATGCATTGATACTGTTGTTTTACTTTTTTAAAAGAGTATAGAAGAGGGAACAGATCAACAAAAATAGTCAGAAAGATAGACGTGATAAAAGCAATGCACAGTATCAGAACATATCAGGATCTATCATGCACTATCGCAAATAATATACAAAAGTATCAGCACAAGCAAAAATATTTAGAAGATATACAGATAAATATAAAGGGAAAGTACAAAATAAGCAATTTATTAATGACCCAAAATAGTTTTATAGGGAACTGTGAAACAAGACAAAAAAAATCGTAACATCACCAAAAAAAAAAAAGAAGAAATAGATACATTTTGGAGAAATATTGATGAAGACCCTTTGGAATATTGCAAAGATGCTTAATGGATAGAAGTAAAAGAAAGACTAAGTAGTTCAAATACATGAGATATGCAATGGGATGAAGTAATGGCCAGAGAGATTGACCCAAAGTTAAGAAAAGCTCCTAACTGGAAAACCTCAGGCACAGATGCCATACTTAACTTCTGGTTAAGAGTATTAACATCTTTTCATGAAGATTTAGCCATGAGTAAGAACTATTTATACACACATCCTGAACAGGCACCAGCCTGGGTAACAACAGGGCAATACTCCTACTTAAGAGTGAACCTGCAAGCTATCCTAAAAACTATAGACCAAAAACTTGCCTTCCAGCGATGTATAAACTATACACTGGAATTGATGCCGGCAGAGTTTGTAGTCATTTAGAAGAAAACTCACTCATGGCAATAGAACAAAAGGGCAACAAAAGAAAGCCATATGAAGCAAAGGATCATTTGATGTTAAATAAAATCATAATGGAGAACTGTAAAAAAGGGAAGAATCTATTCATGGCGTGGATAGACTATAAAAAAGGTTTTGACAGTATTCCATAATCAGGGATAAAAGAGTACTTAAAAATGTATAACATACACCCTGCACCGATCAATTACATTACAACGACCATGAAACAGTGGCAAGCCACTCTGCAGTTAAGCCATGATAAACGACAAGTTATTATTCCAGGCATAAAAATCCAAAGGGGATATTTCAGGGTGACTGTCTTTTACTGCTGCTCTTTTGTCTTGCCCTTAACCCATTAAGCTGTCTACTTAGATTAAGTTATGACTATAATTTGGCTCCCAGAAAACAATAAAGTGTAAAGACTTCTCATCTTCTTTTTGTAGGTGATTTAAACTGTATAGTTCATCAGATGAGGAACTGAAAGCACAATTGCAAGTGATCAAAACTTTTTCAGATGTAATTTGGTTTTGATAATTGTGCAAAAGCAAACTTTAAAGCAGGAAAACTACAGCACCAAGAAAACATCAGTTTGGGATAGGAATGTGATATAAAAGAACTTGAGCAAGAGGGAGTGTATAAATATTTGGGAATTGATGAAGGATCAAGAATAAAACATGAACAAATGCAAATAAAACCCAGTAAGGAATATTTTAGAAGGCTTAATTTAATACTAGGAACAAAGTCCAAGCTATAAACCAATTTGTTCTTCCTGTCCTAACTTACAGTTTTGAAGTGATTGACTTGCCCCAAAAGGTGTTGAATAGTTTGAACAGGAAAACAAGAAGGACACTTCATGCTCACCAAATGATTTATAAAAATCAGTGCATACCAAGATTATATATTCCCCGTTCTGAAGGAGGTATGTGTCTCCTTGAAATTGATTACATGTATATATCTGCAATCATGGGACTGCATACATATCTGCTGACCTCAGAAGACCCAAATGTAGTTAAAGTTTTGAAACAATAGGAGAACATGTCTAAGATGACTTCCCTGCTGAGTTTATCAGAAGCATATCGGCATTAAGTGTAAATGGAAATCAAACCAGAAGTAGCTAAAAAATCAGGTAGCAACTGAATGTGCCAAAAAAACAAAAGGAAGAATATAAGTTGAAGGATCAGATGAGAAGGCAAGAAATGGGGAAAATGCATAAATTTACTTGCAAGTACAGAAAACTCTTGGAACAACATCACACTGATCAGGAACAAATGCAGGAATGGTTAAGATATTTAAACCAAAAGACGAAAGGTTAATATCGGCAGCCCAAGATAGTGGACTACCAGCACATTGTTTTACAAAGTCCATTGAACATGTGGGAGAAACAGGCAAATGTAGGTTTTGTAAAACAGAATTGGAAACAGTTGCACATCTTGTTGCTGGTTGTGATATACTAATGGCAGAAGGACTGTATACACTGAAAGGCATAATAATGTGGCAAGATTGTTGCTTTGGAGATTATGCAAACATTATAATACTGAAGCTGCTGAAAAATACTGGAAACCGACCACAAAACATCATTGAAAATGATGAAGTTCATATCAGATGGGCTCATACATTACCAGCAGTTCACAAAATAGTTGCAAGAAAAACAGATATAGTAGTCCAGGAAAAGAAAACAAAAGTAATAGCGATTATTGAAACCGCCACACCCAGCGACTACAGTGTCTTACGTACCGATAGACACAAAGTCATAAAGTATCAGGATTTGTAGGCAGAAATGACGGCAATGTGGAAGAAAGAAACCCAGACAGTTCCATTAGTAGTAGGAGCAATGGGGTCTTACAAAAAATAATTTACAATCGTACTTAGATTGTTACTGATACATGTAACTCTGTATGAATTGCAGAATGAATTATTACTGGGCACATTGCGGGTACTGCAAGCACTTCTGGCTAACATCAAAGATTAAAACAATACTAATTTCATGAACTTTAATTATACCTTGACTTAGGAAGGGGATCCATTCCCATCATGGTATTAGAAACCCAAAAGATTTGGAGAAATGAAAAAAGTGAAAAAGTGATATAAGTGGCTCTTGCAATTTTCAAGCTTCTTTAACAATGTTTTGATCTGTGTAACTGATACTGTAAAAAAGATGAATGCTTCAGGGAGAGACACAGGGAGGCATCTGTATTTACAATACAGACCTGTCTGGGACCTCTCCTGTTTGGTATCTACTTCTCTGAAGTACAGGCTAACACAGAAGGCCTCTGGCTAATGAAGTTTGCAGATGACTGCAAACTAGGAGCCATAGTCAAGTCCCCAAATGATGTGGACATCCTACAGAAGGGCCTCACTGAGACAGATGCCTGGTGTCAGAGCCATGGCCTCAAGCTCAATGCCAAAAAGTGCAGTGTCATCCCATTTGGTAAAAACTCTGTACCCATGAACTAACACATAGGCAGCAATCTACTTAACACAGAATGTGTGATGAGACCTTGGGACCCAGGTGGACAGTAATCTCTCCTTTAATAGTCACATCGCCACAGTAGTCAGGAAGTCCTTCTACATGGCACACCTCATCATAAAAGGGTTCTCATCCAGGAAAAAAAAGGTCATTGTTCCCCTCTATTCGACACTCACTAGACCCATTATAGAGTACAATGCCCCTTTTGGAATGTACCTCACAAGACATATGCAGCAGCTGGAAAGGCCACAGAAGTACCTCGCAAAGAGGATTACTGGCCTCAAACAAATGCCCTACACTGACCGCCTCAAAAAACTCCAGCTTTACTCCATAACATATCACCTACTCCCAGGTGATCTCTGCCTAACATATAAAGCAATGTCAAACCCAGAACTGTTGGACATGCTACACCTAAAGAAATCCCAGTTCCTCCGAGCTACACGCTCTAGGGACCTAAACCTTGTCACCACAATAAACAGAACATGCTGGAGGGATAGATTCCTGTCCCAGAGACTTCCCATACTCTAGAACAAACTACCCATCTATGTCAAGCAAAGTTCCTCATTAGCACTCTTCAAGAAAAATCTTGATAAGTGGATGGGAAATAGGAAATACACCCCGGGGATCACTTCTGTGTCTCTGCTCGACAGGGGCACAGGAAACTAACTTTCTTGGGTTGCATAAGCCAGGGAACCTTGTTGGCTAGGCTTACGTAGGCCCTCAGGCCAATAGCCTAGTACCTACCTATGAAGCTATGAACAATATGAGCATTGAAAGATCATGCCATATTGTAAGGTGTGTCATCCAGGAGAGGATATAGATGGTTTTGTTTACCTACTTTAGTTATTTTGCTGCTAGATTGACAAAATATTCTAAAGTTAGCCCTTTGAGATGATTCCAGTTTTGAAAAGTAATTTAATTTATTTCTGTGGCTCATTTCCTTAGCTACGTTATGGACAAATTGGAAATTTTCATAATTTGGTATGGCTGGGTTGGTTTCCATTCTTTTTATGCCGTGTCTCTCAGTTTCTGTAGTTATTTTGCTTCTATAAGGAAATGAAAATAGTGGACTGCATCGGGGATTGACTGAGCAAGTCATTAAACATTGTAGACTGGAAGTTTTTATTTGGTTTGGAATCAAAAAATATAGCATGATATTTTTAATGACTTTTGTCAGTCTCTGGAATATATACTTTTATTTGTTAAAGTGATACATTTTAGCTACACTTGTATTTCACTTAAAAGATAAAATTAGCAGTTTCAGTGTATACGTGCCTGTCAGATTATTTAGCTGTTTACATGTTGAGTAGCTGTCCGTCCTAGTGGAAGGGTCATAAAGAAAAGTTCCACAAAACAGAAGTTGCAATGTAGCAACAGTTTACAGTGTGTTCATTAGACACTCAAACCTGGCCTAACACTTTAATACAAAAATACAATAAATGACACAGTCTAAGACCCAAAAATATATCTAATGCAACTACCAAATACAATAAATGGCATCAAACTTTGGGGGAAATATGCTGCTATAAGTTTAACAAGACATAAAACTAGATGAAACACAATTACTGCTTTCATTAAAAGGTACCTAATAACCATGACAGACAATAGACCTAATCTTCATTAATGAACCAAGAATATGTAATGCTTAATAATCATTGGAGTGTGTGTTTATTATGCAGGAAGATAACTAACAGTAATAATTATTGGAGTGGGTGTTTAATATGCAGGAAGCTAACTAACTGTAATAACCATTGGGGTCACTGTTTATTACACAGGAAGCAGACTAACTTAAGGTAATAGTCATTGGAATGATTGCTTATTACAGGAAGCTAACTGTAATAACCATATGGATGGGTGTTTATTATGCATGAAGCTAATGGTAATAAACATTTGAGTGGGTGTTTATTATGCAGGAAGCAAACTAACGGTAATAATAACTGGAGTGGATGTTTATTATGCAGGAAGCCAGCTAGCTGTCTGAAGAAGGCTAACTAACTGTAATAATCAATTGAGAGGGTGTTTGTTATGCAGGAAGCTAACTAACGGTAATAATAATTGGAGTTGGCGTTTATTATGCAGGAATATGCTGGGTTTCTATCAGAAGATTCTATCAGAAGAGCAAATGCTTAAATTAGCGAACACTCTTTTATTGAACTTTAAAACGTGAAAGCTGAAAATGTTGACATGTTGAGTAGCTGTCCGTCCTAGTGGAAGGGTCATAAAGAAAAGTTCCACAAAACAGAAGTTGCAATGTAGCAACAGTTTACAGTGTGTTCATTAGACACTCAAACCTGGCCTAACACTTTAATACAAAAATACAATAAATGACACAGTCTAAGACCCAAAAATATATCTAATGCAACTACCAAATACAATAAATGGCATCAAACTTTGGGGGAAATATGCTGCTATAAGTTTAACAAGACATAAAACTAGATGAAACACAATTACTGCTTTCATTAAAAGGTACCTAATAACCATGACAGACAATAGACCTAATCTTCATTAATGAACCAAGAATATGTAATGCTTAATAATCATTGGAGTGTGTGTTTATTATGCAGGAAGATAACTAACAGTAATAATTATTGGAGTGGGTGTTTAATATGCAGGAAGCTAACTAACTGTAATAACCATTGGGGTCACTGTTTATTACACAGGAAGCAGACTAACTTAAGGTAATAGTCATTGGAATGATTGCTTATTACAGGAAGCTAACTGTAATAACCATATGGATGGGTGTTTATTATGCATGAAGCTAATGGTAATAAACATTTGAGTGGGTGTTTATTATGCAGGAAGCAAACTAACGGTAATAATAACTGGAGTGGATGTTTATTATGCAGGAAGCCAGCTAGCTGTCTGAAGAAGGCTAACTAACTGTAATAATCAATTGAGAGGGTGTTTGTTATGCAGGAAGCTAACTAACGGTAATAATAATTGGAGTTGGCGTTTATTATGCAGGAATATGCTGGGTTTCTATCAGAAGATTCTATCAGAAGAGCAAATGCTTAAATTAGCGAACACTCTTTTATTGAACTTTAAAACGTGAAAGCTGAAAATGTTGACGGCACGGAACATTGATTTTTTTTCCCAGGGAAAAAATTGATGGGCCGTTCTCCACACTTTGCTGTTTTCTCCCCTGTGGTGCGATCTCGGAGTTGGTATATTTAAGTTGTGGGGTGGGGGGGTGAAGCCCCCCATTTTATTTTGTCTGTACATTGTAAATTCGCTGAACTGTTCCTTTGACATTTTAAGGTTTCTCATTTTTAAGTTCTATAAAAGAGAGTTCATTCTTTTTAGCATTTGATGTTCTGATATAGAAGCAGCTAGCTAGCTGTATGCAGGAAGCTTTGTTGTTCCTGCATACAGCTAGCTAGCTGCTTCTATATCAGAACATCAAATGCTAAAAAGAATGAACTCTCTTTTACAGAACTTAAAAATGAGAAACCTTAAAATGTCAAAGGAACAGTTCAGCGAATTTACAATGTACAGACAAAATAAAATGGGGGGCTTCACTTGTTGGACTGATTGCTTATTATGCAGGAAGCTAACTGTAATAATCATTGGATTGGGCGTTTATTATGTAAGAAGCTAACTAATGGTAATAATCACTGGAGTGGGTGTTTATTATGCAGGAAGCTAATAGTAATAATAATTGGAGTGGGTGTTTATTATGCAGGAAGCAGATTAACTTAATGTAATAATCGTTGGGCTGATTGCTTATGTCATGCTGCTAGTCCAGCTATCTGGAATTTTGTAAATAATTCTATGTCATTTGTGAATGTTGATATGATATATACAGAACTGTATGTTATATACTGAGCTAAAATGTAACCACAGCATGCCTACTGACTTGGAACAGAAATGGATATAAACTATATACCTATTCTCACTCAGTTTCAATGTAGCAGACACAATGCCTAGAGCTAAAGGAAGGTAGTCCACACAGCCTATCTGGACCTTGCAAAGGCATTTGACACAATACCCCACTCGGGCATCATAGATAAGCTATTCAGCTTAAATATAAACCCCTATGTCACAAGATGGGTTGCAAACTGGCTCAAAGACAGAACCCACAGAGTGAGAGTTGCTGGAGCCATGTCAGACTTGAAACCGGTCACAAGTGGCATCCCACAGGGTTCTGTCCTGGGACCACTCTTGTTCGGTATATACTTTTCCGAGGTACAGGCAAACGTGGGAGGACTATGGCTCACCAAGTTCGCAGATGACTGCAAACTGGGCCATAATCGACTCTCCAGCTGACACAAACATCCTTCAAAAAGGTCTCACAGAGACAGATAACTGGTGCCAGCGCCATGGTTTAAAGCTAAATGCCAAAAAATGTATAGTCATACCCTTTGGCAAAAACAATGTGCCCACAAATTACCACATAGGCGGAAACCCATTAAGTACAGAGAAAGTTATTAGGGACCTGGGGACCCAAGTTGATAGCAATCTCTCCTTTGAAAACCACATTGCCAAAGTGGTTAAAAAGACCTTCTACATAGCCCACCTCATCATGAAGGGTTTCACGTCTAGATCAAGAGAGGTAATCGTGCCCCTTTATTCATCCCTCATCAGGCCCATCATAGAATACAATGCCCCTTTTGGGATGTACCTTACCCGACACCTGCAGCAATTAGAAAGACCCCAAAAGTATCTCACCAAGAGGATCAAAGGTCTCAAACAGATGCCATATGCTGCTCGGTTAAAAAACTCCAGCTCTACTCAGTTGCATACCACCTAGTTCGAGGCGATCTATGCCTGACATACAAAGCTATGTCAAATCCAGAATTAATGGACATACTCCACCTCAGTAAATCTAAATCCCTTAGAGCCACACGCTTGAGGGACTTGAACCTCAGCACAGAAATAAATAGAACTTGCTGGAGGGACAGGTTCATAACCCAGAGGCTCCCTTCGCTCTGGAATAGAATTCCAGTTCATGTGAGGCAGAGCACCTCACTGAATCTCTTCAAGAAGAATCTCGATTGGTGGATGGGGGATCATAGGTTTGCCCCAGGGATTACTCCTGTGTCACTATTAGACAGAGGCACAGTAACCTAAACCTTAAAAAGGGCACAGTATACTCAAATCAAGGGGTGGCGTAAGCCATACAGAATCGGGCTAGGCTTATAATTGCCCCAGGGCAGATAGCCTAGTATGAACCTATGAACCTAAGCTAGACGTTTTTGTATTGTCTTGAAAAAGACATAATTACTAGGTTTGAGATGTGGAGGTCTTTTATTGCTTTATGACTTCCTAGCAGCTGCAAAGATCTGAGAGATATGTATTTCTCACACAGAGATGTTAAATTCTGTTAGTTTCTGTTTAGCCTGGGAACTGAAGTCAGATAACAAAGAGTAATGTCATTCAAGCTGGCCCAGCAGTAAAGTTTGATATTAATTTGGGAACTCTCTCAGAAAGAGACTGTGCATTTTGTATTTTGTCTTGGACCTAGCAAGAACATCCACTCATCATCACCATCTGCACTTGCCTTGCTCTGTAAGTAAGTTTTTTAGGGCATAGTAACTCTTTTAATTATAGTTAGAAATATAGTAAAGATTAGTTTAGATGTCTTATGTATTTATCTGAGACTGTTCTGCATTGTTGTTTTAAATAGTTCCTGTGATTTTGAACTCTGAAGGTACTGTGTCGATTCACTGAGTATTGTCTTGTTCTGTTATTATTTATTATTAAATATATTTAAACGTATCTTTGTGGCTGATATTTGCGAGATATGTTTAAGCTCTTAGCGTACTTGCATATGTATTTGGTGACACTGTAGAGACCACTCTTAAATAGCCTTGCAAGTCTTGGTCAGACTACCATTTGGATTAGTAGTAACAATACACAGTAGAATTGGACACCCTTTGTTAAGGGCCTTAAGTAGCTGATAAAGAGTTGGCTGGTGGTAGCTGGAACTACCTTATAGTCTGGGCAAAAGGAGACATAGCTAGTAAACCTGTGCCAGCCTTCCGTGTGTGTGTGTGTGTGTGTGTGTGTGTGTGTGTGTGTGTGTGTGTGTGTGTGTGTGTGTGTGTGTGTGTGTGTGTGTGTGTGTGTGCTTGTATATAAATCAAATCTCAAAGTGTGTGTGTGTCAGCTACTTGGGCAGGGACACAAAGCAATGGTTGGACAGAGAGGGTGTGGGAGATCTTATCTTGGCCACTCAGCTGAGATCTCAACCCTATAGCTGTGCCAGTGGGGAGTCATGCTGAGGATCTGGAGAAAAAGGGAGAAACCAGCCCCAGACTGACTGTGATCTCTGTGTGCTCTTAAGGGAAATTGCAATTTACTGTGTGTACCTGTCATCCTCCCAGTGTGTACATCACCTAGCTGTTGCCAGTGGTGAGGATTGAGGCACTTTGATTACTGGGCCAGTGCAGGGGCATCACATCTTATTTTACAGGAAGCTAAAAAACTGTAATAATTATTGGAGTGGGTGATTCTTAGGCAGGAACTAACTAATGGGAATAATCATGAGTGGGCTTTTATTATGTAGGAAGTTAACTAACTGTAAGGTGCAACATGAAGAACCTTGGTACAACTGTAATCACCAGGACAGAACTTGTACGTGCATCTTCATCTATTTTCATGAACTTGGACTTACTATGTCAACATGGAGGGGGGGTGCACAAAGAAATTGTAAATGGGAGCTTCACAGAGAATGATGTCCTGTGAGTCCACTGAGTGAGAATACCATTAAGAAAGATGACAATACTGAATGTAGAACATTTTAAAACATATAACTTGTATATCATTAAAGTAACCCTATAAAAAGTGCTATACATTTCAAACAGATGATAAACTAGATTCTTAAATTATAATCACTCACTTTAGCAAACAAGATAAACTCCTAGATCAATAAAGCACTGAGAACAAGAAATGTAGCAGGATAATACGTCTGCAGATCCTTTTATATTGTTCCCACAGAGTAAGGGTGTTTGCATTCCAAATACAAGTGGTATTGTTGTCTATAATAGATTGTGAATTAAATATCTGACCTCCCTCAAAAGTCATAGCTGTTAATATCTGTAGATTCATCTTCACCCCCCCCCCCAAAAAAATAGAACTTCAAAGTAATGTCTTTCAGAAGACAACATGGCTCCCAGTTAAACAAAGATGCTCCCTACTTCTAGTCATCCTGTTTTAGAACATGCTAAATTGACCTTCCTTTTTTCTACAGGTTAACTAAAAGATGCATTGCCTATAATGTAAGTTCACAATCTCACAACCCCCCTCTTTACTTACCCCTAGGAAAAGACTTTGTGTCATTGACCACAGTTTCTCAGCACTAGCACCCCTCCTGCATATAGAAATCTATACCACTAAAGATAATATCTCTCTTTTCCTACAAACCTTCAATAAACAAGTAAACAAATTTGAATCATGAAGCCTCCTGTAAGTGCCATACAATAGGTAGCATAAATTAACGCCATTGATTTCCATCTGTGCATTTTCTTCAAGCTGTACAGTTATTCTGCTTATGAAGTCTCACTCCCTAATCCTACTTCTTCATTTTCTGACCTTCCTTTAACTGTATTTTAACTTGCCCATCCTTTCTAAATATTGTCAGTATCAGTGGCTCAACATGTAGCACACTAACATTTGGTGTGGAACACTGTGGGTTCTAGTCCCATACCAGGTAGATGGATTGCTGACAAAGAAGTGCAACTTAAAGGTATTCTGCATTTCTGAGAGTGTTTTCCTTTGGATGAAACATTAAAACCAACTTCCAGTCTGTCCTCAGTGGAATTTCCCCAGTGCCCTGGCCAAATTTACCCTAACAGTATAAATGCCACCTCAGGTCTCCCCTGAAAAGAAGCTACTAGCCTTGTGAGACAAAGCCTCTCAACTGAGGCTAAATAAATACCCTTAACTTAGCCATCCCTGTACACTTAACTGTATAGCTAAATATCCTGATGAACAACTTCTCCTCTCCTTCTCCCTTTAGGTAAGAAATGGAACTCTCTCCCTTCCACACTAAGGACAATGTCAAACACAAACAACTTCAAAACTCAGCTTTACACCTATCACTCCTTCAAATGTAAATGTGACTGCATTCTCCCTACCTAGAACTCTTTAACAAAAGCGTCTGGGAGGGTATGCTCCTGAGTTCCTAAGCACCTTATAGCTGGCTATAACCTTCTATAGTTAATTCCCATACGATCTCTCACACTCTGTAAACAGATTTTGACTTTTGACTTTAACTGTGTGAATTTGTTAAATTGTATCTGCACAATCTTTTTCCACTATAGGTAATATTGCTCACGCTTTGTATTATTTGATATGTATTTGTACTTGTACTTTTATTTTTATTTTTGTTGGACTGCTATCTTTACTGTCATCTGTTTCATGGAGCTTTTTTCCCCCAGGCCTCCACTGAAAACGGGCTCTCTGGGCCCAGTGGACTTCCCCAGTAATCAAACTGGAAATAAATAAAATATACTATCTGTACTGAATATTTACTGTATATGCAGTGTTTTGAACCAGTTATGAAACTTGTCTTCTGGTTTAAATGCTGATAGCTGATTTTCTAGTTATAGCATTAATATCTTGCTTGTAAAACATTCTTTGCTCTTTATCACTTTGCATGCATCCATTTGAAAATGTCAACTTTATCTTCTGTCTATTGTATTCTCCTGGGCTAAGACTGAAACTATTTAATTTGGATGCATGTTATACTAAGGTAACAAAAAAAATAAGATAAACAAATAAAATAAAGTGTAATTCATGAGAACAGCATATTGTATATCGCTGCCTGAAATTTGTTGTGCTATGTATCTCATAAGAGAATAAACTACATCCCCAGGCAAGGCATCCATATTCCATATCTTCTATCTGTATGACCTAGTACCATCAAAATTGGTACAAGATGTGATGATATGAGGTAGTGCCATCTGTGTCAGGGAGAGTAGGACAGTGCATGTGTAACATATGCCAGCATAACTAGCTGGAGTTTTGTAAAGAAATTTTTGTCATTTGACTATCACACTGATTTGTAGAGATGCTTGTGTTAAAAATATATTTGTAAAGTTGCTTGTGTTAAAAGTGCATCAACAGTGGGTCCTGCTGGACAGAAAAAAGATATACATGTATGTCAGACAATATTATTATAACTGGTTAAATGTGTATGTTTTAACAAATAATTCTGGAAGGGAAGAGGTTATCTCAGTCCAGTTAGTTTTGAAAAATATGTTGAAAAATTAAATTGTTTGGTTTAGGCCATATAAATTTTATCTTACAGATCCGATTCCAGCCAGAGACAAAAATGTCTGGGAAAACCAGAACTAGGAATCTTACTGTATTGTCCTTAGGGAGAAAGTTTTTGAAAATGTTTTATAGCTTTCAGATGCTGCAACAGATCTTAACAAAACTCTGGGTGTATATTGTGCCAGAGTCAGGTGATGTCATTCTATAACCAGCACTGAAATTATTCTTTAGATATTAGTGAAAGATATGATGGAAGTCTCGCCGCAGCACTTTGTTTTTCAGAACCTGACAGGACAGATCTCTCACAGATACCTCACAGAACCACATACTTCATCTCACTTGCTGTAGTAAGTAACTTAACTAGGGAACATTAATTCTTTAGTCAGTCAGGAAAATATAGTGAGATTAGTTAAACATTGTTTTTCTGCATCTGCGTGACTCTATCCAACTGTGTTATTTTTATATCTCCTGTGACTGAAACCCTGGTGCTCATTGTAACTAGATATTCAATATTCTCGTGCTTTCTATTTTATTATTTATTATTAAATATTTCTGTACGTTTCATTGTGGCTGGTCTTTTAGAGAATACTTTTAACCTATCTGCCACTCCCATCCCCACCGCTTGATTATCTTCATTAGTCAGCCCCCTCCTAGGGTGCCATATTTAATCAAACTCTTTACTACCTGACTCACATTCATTTCATCCTGTAGCTGTTGTACCTTCCCTACCCCTCTGTTGTTGTGCCTGCACAGTAAGTTACTTTGCATTACTGTCCTCTCTTTGCTGTTAGCTGCTGATTTATTTGGTTATTACTGTTAACTACTGAGGTATTTGATGGTGCTAAGCTGTAACTGCTGTTCAGAACTCCTGTATGTTTTGAGAGCTAGCTAATGTTCTAACTTACAAACTGCTTGTTTTTTTATCTTGTTTTATGAAGGTAGAGCTTTAATTGTTGAATATCTGACAGGCATCCTGCTGTTTTGCAGAGGCCATTTATGTTCTGATTACATTTGTAAACATTCCTATGGCATGCTACTGTACTTAGAAGACTTACAGGCTGGACTTTATAAATGCTTTTATAGAAGGCTAAGTGAATGCAGTTCATGTTACTGTTAGTGCATACTGAATAACGTAGCTCTAGAATTATTATCCTAAAACAGCCATACTTTGCTTTGTGCATTATATCCTGTGTGTATTAATTGAAGTATACAGCTGTTATCACTGGGCTTAGAGACTGTATGTTACTGCTCTTAGTCTGTGGTTTTACAGAGCTGATACTATATGCACTATAATCAGTTTTAATTATAATGTATGCAATATAATTAATTTTTCTCTCCAGCGCTATTCCTTGCATGCTCTCCACTTCACATTCTTGTAACCTTTGCACTAATTCTGCCTTATTTACCTTTATTTTTCAGTTTGCATGGGTTTCTTTCCTGAGTGATCCCTCCCACCTGGGATTCACTGCATAAAGCAATTTCTACCCTCTCCACTGAACCTGGCTATCTTAACTAAGTAAAACCTCTGTGAAGCAAGAACCTGACTCCCTCCAGCTTTTCAATTGTAATAGGTGAACTACAATTTAGTTTTTGTAAACTGTTGAGGCTTAATGGTGTATGCACAACAACAGTGAAGGGATCTAGCCAATTGCCACTAGATCGGGCTATACTACTTTGAATCAGCCTTACACTCACACAGTGTTCCAGTCCCAAGCATTTACTTTTTAATTTGGTAAAATAATTTTGCTCCCTCCTTATTGACTACACTTGCTAGTTTACCCCTAGGATCCAGTTAAACTTAGCCTGAAAATTGGTGTAAAATTAAAAAAGAATAAAACAAATTGAAGCACAGCCAACAACATTGCTTACATACAATCATACAAACCAAACCAAAAGCCCAAGGTAACTCTCAGAGTCAGTGTTAGCCCTGCGCTCGGCTCATTCTGCTCCCCTCCCTGCCACCAAATTCCACCCGCCTCCACTAGTGCTAAATTTAAACCAGACTTTGCCACGCCCTTGCCACTCCCCTCCTGCTAAGTACCAATCAGCACTTCACACATCATTGAGCAACCCTGCCCCGTTAACCCATTTCCTTCTCTCTCATTCTTCCACACCCTGTTAGCACAGTCAGCCATCAAATTTGGCTCGCCTCCTATCAAAATGCAAACAAGCAAAAAAACACTAATTACCCAAATGCCTATACTGTTTCTATTTTACCATCTCACTGCCTATGAACAAACACTTGACCATGGTATTCACTACCCAAATGGTCAAACAGATACCCACGACTTCACACATAACACCAAACACTTTACCTTCTCATGCACACCGAATATACCACCCTCTATAAAATACCACCCCTGTACAGCCACAAAACATAATCCTAAAGACAAAGACTATATAAAGCTTATAAACAAACTCCTAAAGCTCAGAATATCCTGTCACTATAACCTTATAACAGATGGAGAAATTCATCCCAACCTTGGCCCACACACACCCAATAACCTCCACTCCCCTACCACAACCCCCACAGTCAAGCTACCCATGAATACTCCCACTAGTTCCCTCCTAGCATTTCACCTAAATATTAGAAGTATTAACAATAAGATTCCCAACCTACATGCCCTCCTAGCAACCCACTCCCCAGACATTACGTGTCTTACAGAAACCTGGCTAAAACCCAGTACTACTGACAATGAGATACTACCTCCAAGATACAATATTCACCAGTTAGACCATGCTACAAGGAAAAGAGGTGGGATAGCAGTCCTTTACAAAAATACTCTAACCATTAATAGAGATACCATTCAACCTCCCCAGTTCAATAACGTGGAACTCCTCATAACCAAGCTACAAATTAACCAAAACAAACACTTGAACATCATCTGTGCATACATTCCACCAGGCAACAACCTAAATACACTAGAAGATCTCCTTTACTGGTTATCCACTACCTATCCCCAAGAAACCATATTTATTGGTGATTTTAACACCAACTGGCACCCCTGCTCCTCCAACCCCCCCCCCCTCACTCATATAAACTTATCTGGGTTTAAACAGACCTTAACCTCTCCCACTAGGATAAACAAACCAACCAACAAGGAAAGTATTCTAGACTGGATCCTAGTTAATAACCAACCCCGCCTGTACACAGCTGGTACTCTCCCTGATGACCTCAGTGACCATTGTCTAACCTATATCATAAAACATAAGGCAGGAAACCCTCACCAACCCAAATATAAAACATTTAGAAACAGGAAAAACTTGGATGCTGCTATATTCCAAAATTAATTAAAAGCAGTTGACTGGTCAAAACAAAAAAATCTAACATTAGAGGAGGCCATAGATCACTTTAACACTAAATTCCTAAGTATCCTTGATTCCCATGCTCCAGCACATACAATAAAAACTAGATCAAATAGAGCACCATGGCTCACAAAAGATACCAAAGCAAAAATCCAAACTAGAAACAGAGCCTGGGCTAGCTGGAGAACAACCAAAGCCCCACTTGATCATCTAAAATATCGTCAACTCAGGAATGATACAAAAAATCTATTTTACTGGATAAAAAAAGCTTCTACCAAAATCTCCTACAAAAACACCACAACAACCCTCAAATGTTCTGGGCAGGCTTAAATCAACTACTTTGCCCAGGTCACTCCACCACCCCAATCCCGGCTAACTATACCCATAGTTCCCCAGAGACAATAGCTAGCGCCTTTAATAACTTTTTCACTGAAACAAGCCAATCCCTAGCAAATCAACTAACCCCTTCTAACTTAAACCACATGCCTAATCTACCTAATAATCACCCGGAATTTGGCTTCCAACCAATATCCACTAGTTTCATCAAAACACTTCTAAAAAAAGTAAAACCTACCACCCTCGCTGCTGACCTCCTCCCTGCAGAGTACCTGCAAATAGCTGCAGATGCCATTGCATATCCCATATCTATCCTCATCAACAGAACCTTATCTGAAAATTCTATCCCCTCCCTCTGGAAAATATCTCATGTCATCCCACTCCATAAAGGTGGTAGCTCCTCAGACATATCCAACTATAGATCCATTGCCATTCTTTCCCCAATAGCCAAAATAATGGAGAAATGTGTACACAAGCAACTAATGCAATACCTTTCACAGAATAACTTACTATGCGACTCCCAGCATGGTTTCAGGCCATACCACAGCACCACCTCAGCCATCCTTTCCTTTACTACTGCCATAAACCAAAACAGGAATGACAATAGGCTAACCTCTGCCCTCTTTCTTGACCTATCAAAAGCCTTTGACATGGTCAACCATGAACTTCTCATTCTTTCACTAAAATCTGTTTCCCTCAACAAGCCTGCTATCCAGTGGTTCCAGTCTTACCTGACTGGTAGACAGCAGGCAGTACTATGGCAGGGCAAACTCTCCAGCCAGTTACCTCTCACACTTGGTGTCCCTCAAGGGTCCATACTAGTCCACTACTTTTCTCTATTTTTATCAACAACCTCCACACTGCTATCCCTAAAGCCACCTGCATCCAATACGCAGATGATTCCACTCTCATCTGCTCAGCCACCTCTCCATCCGACTTGCAAATCTTAACCCAAAATACATTTAACACTATCGAGAAGTGGCTCACCAATCAACGCCTACTTCTGAACCCCAATAAAACTAAACTTTTACTCTTCTCTCTCACTAGTAGATCCACCACACTTTCATTCTCTGTCACATCTAACAATGGTACCACTATTTCCCCAGATAATCACACCAAACTGCTAGGGGTTATCATAGACAATAATCTCAAATTTGACCTACAGGTCAACAAAACCATACAGACCATCAATAAGAAGCTTGGATCACTGTATAGAAACAAGACATTTTTAACCCCACTGGCTAGGACTGCAATCGCCCGATCACACCTACTCTCTACTCTCTTATATGCCTCGCCTGTACTCTCAAACCTCAACAAATCCAAACTAGGTAAGCTGTTCCATAGCTACAATCATATTGCCAGATTCGCCACTGGCTCCACCTATAGAACCCACCACTGCCAGAACCTTAAACAACTAGAGTGGCTAGAACTTCCCAGCTTAATTCAATTCAATCAACTCTTAATAGATCACAAAATGTTGTACCACTCTGAGGATACCCCCTCACTTAAAAATATTATTAAGCCATATAGCAATCTAAGATCCCTACAGTCAGCCGATAAACTACTGGTCCAAACCCACAAAGCTAATAACTCTGCTGGTGAATCCCTGTTTGCCAAATTCATTGGCAAAACCTGTAATTCATTGCCAAACTATATAACCCTACAACCCTCCAAAAGTCTCTTCAAAAACAACCTCAAACAGTATCTCAAAGTGAATTGTCTATGCCCATGTACCAACCCTGATTAAGTTATAAACTAAAAGCATATTCTGCAATTATCATAACGTGTAACTACATCACCAAGCTGTGCTTCCAGTCCGATGTCTCTTACTTTTAATTCTCAGTCCATGACAATTGTGAGTCCCTACTAGGGAATCACTACTAACCCATTGTATATAATCACTTTGTTTTTTATAATTGTTTGCTAACTTCTGTGTAATCTATGTAAGTTTGGCTTTGTGGAGCTTTTGTCCTCAGGCCTCCACTGAAAATGGACATGTATCCAGTCGGACTATCCCAGTAAACAAATGTAAAATAAATAAATAAATAAATTTAACATCTTAAGAGTTGTTGTTTGTCTTTCGGCTTTTTCCCAGTAAGGGGTCGCCACAGCAGAACTCTGGTCCGCTAATGATTGGCAGTAGATTTTTTTACGAAACGCCAAGGTGCCAGCTCGATGCCCAACCTTCAACAAAAGCATGCCCATTTATGCACGCATGTCTTTCGAATGCTACCCAACAGTGGGGAGCACATGCAGACTCCACACAGAAGGCACTCCCAAGCCAAGCCGAGAATCGAACGGGAGAACCTCTTGCTGTGAGGTAATGATGCTACCGCCATACCACCTATGCTTATTTTAGTGACACTGTGGCTCCTCCTGAAAACCTTGCTGTATTGAGCAAATGCTACCATTTGTATTAGTATTAATTTTCCTCATTATAACTGGTTACTCTTGTAAGAGCCTTAGAGTAGCTGACTAGTGTTAGCGTAATTACCTTATAGTCTGGGCAGAGGGGCACCTCAGGTAAATTTGTGCCAGCCTTTCTCAAGTTTGTGTGTGTGTGTGTGTGTGTGTGTGTGTGTGTGTGTGTGTGTGTGTGTGTGTGTGTGTGTGTGTAAATCAAATATCCAAGTGCATGTGTCAGCTACTGGGAACAGGGACATAGAGCTCCGGCGTAGTCAGTGTGGAGTCTTGCTTGGGGCCTGGAGAAAGAGAGATAGTCCAGCCCCACGTCTGGAGTGTGCTTCGTGTGTGCACTTAAGGGAAATCGTGCTTGGTACAGAGAGCTGCATTTGAAAATACTGTGTGTATCAATTTCTGTTCCTAGTGGCCATCCCTCACCAGTGTCAGTGGTGAGAATTGAGGCTCCTTGATTACTGGCTCGGAGTAGGGACTGTCACACAAGCCATAGATACCGAGGTATCAGAATGGTGCACTTCATGAGGACTAAGCTGTAATGAGGCACTGGGGCTAGAAATACTATAGTATGGTTTATCATACTATACTGTACTATAGTATACTATACTATGCTGTACTATACTATACTATACCATACCATACTATACTACAGTAAATAGGCCCTCTTCTATTTGGCTTCTATTTCTCTGAACTTTAGGTGAACATTCCTGGCCTATGGTTATCTAAGTTTACAGATGACTGTAAATTGGATGATGGTATTTGATCTTCCACTGACAGACAATTATTCCAACATGAGATAGACCTTGTTAACAACTGGCTCAAGGACAATAGCTCAAAGTTTAGGATTCAATGTATGTAAATTAAACTCAGAGCATTTTCTGAGACATTTGAGGACTTTGCACCCATTTAGTAGTGGATTATAGACCCTCTTTCTAAATCATCTGTCAGCACTGGTTTTAAAGGACCCCAGTGTATCCCTTAATGACCTCTAATGTGAAAAAAATGTTGCATAGTTTATTTTGGTAAACAAAACATTTTCCCACACCATACAGATGATACAGACCCCTCTGATCAGACACTGTCAAAGTAGTGTAGCTAGAATGGTGCAGGAGGAGCAACTGTTCCTGGCACAAAGTATTGAGGGGGCACAATCAGCCAATTCCAATCTTTCTTTGCAGTTAAATCTGAGAGCTATAGTGCTCTGTGTGTGCTCCAAACTGTAGCAATTCTTGTTTTTAAACTAAAAACTGAGACTGTAGTGCTCTGTGCAGGCAGGGTGTAAACTGTAGCAACATATTGTTACATTTGTAGCAAGCAGTTTGGTAGTTTAAAAAGAAGAATTCTTTTAAACGAAAACACAAATACCATAGTACTCCATGCAGGCAGGGTATAAACTGTAGCAACTGTTTGCTACAGTTAAAAAAAAGAAACTATTATTTTTTTTACTAAGAGCCTTTTCGTTTTTTTTTTGTTTGTTTTATTTTTGTTTTTGATCTTCAGTGGAAGAGCTGGAGAGGGGGCATAGATCTAACTGTAATAAGCTGATCGCTTGCAATGTAGCATTCAGCTTATTACAGTTGTGTTTTATTCTTCACTTGAAGATTTGGGGGGGTGGGGCACTGGTTCATAGTACTGGCGAAAGGCACTGATTGAACCAGTTATGCTTCTGAACTCTCGTTGACAATTCTTTACCTTTTGACCATCATGTCATATTTTCTAGATTCAAAGAAGTCTTCATTCTCCTTTATTCATACCTCGTCAAACCCGATATTGAATAAAATGGTCCATTTTGTCATGCATTTGTCTAAACATATCACTCAACTTGAGAGACCTGAGAGATTCCTAACTATAAAGATCAGTGGACTGAAAAATTGCAGTTGTCAGGACAGGCTGGCAGCCTTCTTTCTGTGCTCAGTTTCTTATAAATTCCTGCATGGGGATCTGGGTCTAACACCTTCCAGCTTTGAAAGATCCAACACTCTTTGACCTCCTAGTCCTTTGCAGAAAAATTATTCTTCAGCTACCCGGTTAAAGAAGCTGAAGTTTCATTAACAGATAGATAAGCCAATAGGGCATGATAGATCGACATCCCAGTGTATCCCCTACCTTTGTAACAAATGTCCACTGCATGTCAGGCAGAGTAGTACCCTTACCACCTTCAAATTGGATGGGCAGCTTCAAATTCTCCCCTGGTCTATCTTGTTTTACCCTTCTTGAGGCTGAAGGGAACTTTTAAATGGGGGTGGCTAGTACTGTAATAGGCTGCAGACAGATTACTTAATACTTACCTATGAACCAGTGAACCTATAAACAATCCATTTGAACACTAACTTTTGAAGACAAAGTCAATTTGGAATGGATGAATGTGAATGTACTGCAAAAGCAAAACACAACTTATTGTCTAGACCCACATAGTTTTATTTATGTTTTAGTTGGCAGTTGTCACAGAGGGTTAAGCATGCAAGCTGTACTTCCTGTGATACAGCTTTTGATTCCTTCTGCTCTCATTTACCTACTGCATGACCTTAAATATGTCAGTTAACCAGACATTGCTCTGAGGTCACCATTGAAAAGGAACTGTGTGCCCAGTGGACCTACCTGGTTAACAATTGGTTATTTTTATTATTATTATTATTATTATGCAGGATGTTTTTTTTTATAGATTGTGATGTGTAGGCTTGTATGAGAGGTGCTAATATGCAATAACACTCACACACAAACACACATACACACACACACACACACACACACACACACACACACACACACACACACACACACACTATTAAATTCTAGACAGCATATAATTATTGTAATAAGTAAAATTTTGATATTGTTTTACATCGGTGACTGGAGTAGACCTACCACACAACGTATTCTACCATGGGCCTTGTTCAAAACAGACAAAATACTTAATTCAGGCAGTAAATGTAAAGATGTGGAATGTGAGTAGAGAAACAGACACAACTAAAAGCAGACATGCAATATCTTCAATCAATCAAAACAACACAGCTGCAGGTTGTAGAGAAACATACACAACTAAAAGCAGATATGCAGCACCTTCAACCAATCAACACCACTCAGCTGCAGGTTACCAAAGAGCGGGGATTAGAAGATGAAAAGAAATACAAATGTGCCCTGCAGATTGGAAGTGTTTTGTTACCCTTCATCTTGCAGTACATTTAATGGAGCCATGTACAGTTGTATATTGGTTGTTGCAACCTAGCTGCTACATATATAAAATATGAACTATCTATACTTACACAAAGAGTGGCTGTATGGGTTGGCTGCTATATATGCCAGCTGACCTAAAGTCTATACAGCACTGCAAAATAAAATACTAGCACCTTATGGGGTGGAGGGGGATGGGACTTGCACATGTAACACAGCACATGCAGGGTGGGGGAGTACAATGTATACGAATGAAACACATTCACCCTCACAATGTTCCTGTGAAATGCTACTACATTCTGAGAAGGAGATGGGGCCTGCTTGTATAACACAGTGAGTGTTTGGTATATGTAACCCTCAGTAGCACTTTCCTAAAGAGATGTGGTGCCAACAGAAATCCTAGATGGGAGTTAAAGTATAAAGAATATCTAGGTACAGTGTGCAGTATTGTATATTATTCTGAGCTGATGCATGGTGGGGTCACAGGAGAACTGTCACTCTTAGTTTACCACAAATGTACTTATTTCCACAGGTCCTTCTAAGGAAAGTGAGTGCACAAAGCATTTGTTTAATTGTAGCTGATGAAATAATTTGGCAGTAATTTATTATACCTCCCCGATTATTCTTGCTTAACAAGTTGACTGATTACATTGAGTTTGTCAAGCACACCTTCAAAAATTACTAATATGTTATTTTTAATCATTATTTTTACACAATTATTGTAAAACAGAGCCGAGGAAATTAATTGAGTGCTCTTCCCGCAGTGAAATATACTTCGTGACTTGAGTTTGCAGTTATAGGTCATAGCAAGCAGTATGGCCAAACTGGGCAGTACATTAATTCCATCTATAAGGGGGGACTCTAGTGTTTCCTTTAGCTCTCCAGCTTAGTCATCATAAATACAGCTCCGTCAGTGGCAGTTGCAAAGTATGCAGTCAGTGCAATGATACTATTCTCACTCTATTTTGCATGGGGGAGTACATACATAATAACATTATACCAGATAATAAGACCATAAGATGATAACCATGCTGGTACAGGCTACATGCACATTATATGTGAACTCAGCTCGCATGTGACCTGAGCAAGTTTGGGAGTCACTGAAAGGAGGAGCCTGGCAGACATAAATGGTTAAATAAAAATAAAATAAATATATGCACATGTGTTTACACTTTAGATTAGCTAAGAAAGTTACAGGGTGAACCATGACACCCTACCCTGCTGACCCCTCACCCATGACAGCATACCCTCCTGACCCCTCATAAGTGAAGCGATACTAGCGATACTAGCCTACCGCACTGACCTTCTTCAGTGTTGGCTATGAGGCTGACATACCTGGACAAGGCACAAATGAATACAGAAAAGAAGATTTTCATGTGTATTCATTTTAAAGATCACTCAAGATAGTATACCTTTAAGGCATACACTGTTCTAGTGTGAGATTTTTGTGTCCTGTATATGTACTTCAGTTGGAAACACAGAAGGTTAAGATTTTCAGAATTTGTGTTTACAGCAGAGAATGATACATGTTTAGGATACACATCGGTGGTGAAAATATAAGAGAAACAGAGCCCAGTGAATAAATACAATTTACAATTACAATATAAGTAGCAATTCCAGTTATTACCAATTTGGCTTGAGAATGATCATTTGTAATACAAGAGGCCAAAACTACTGTTATTGGACAAGTTGCAGTCATTCCCTGTGAATATTTGAAACATTAGTACATGGAAACTCATTTAAAAGATCATTCCCAGGATTCAGGCAACCTCTGCACAGTGTGCAGGCATAGCCGGCCTTAGGCATAGGCCAACTAGGTGGCCGCCTAGGGCACCACTCTAGTAGGAGCACTTTTCCAGTATTTATTTGGTGTAGGTAGACCAGGATAGGGGCACCAGGTGGTGTTGTGGGGGGCACCAAGGTGCCCTTTTGCCTAGGGCACCAGCTGACCTAAGGCCGCTCCTGTGTGCAGGGATAGTGTAAGAGCTACTGCATGCAATATGGCCGAGGAGCGATCCAAGAATGAGCTCCCGGGATGTGCACGAGCACTCCAACACTATTCCTGCACGGACACAGCTCCTGTAAGCTAATTACCCCAAAACACTACTGTTATTGGACAAATTGCAGACATTCCCTGTGAATATTTGAAACATTAGTACATGGAAACTCATTTAAAAGATTGTCCCCAGGACTCAGGCAAGCTCTGCACGGTGTGCAGGAATAGTGTAAGAGCTGTTGCACGCAATATGGCTGAGGAGCGATCCAAGAATGAGCTCCCAGGACGTGCATGAATGCTCCAACACTATTCCTGCATGGACACAGCTCCTGTAAGTTAATTACCCCATTTGCAGGTGAAAACCATGCAAATTAGGTGAATTAGTGATTCAGGAAGCATGCAAGCATCCGTGCAGGAATAGTGTAACCAGCAAAAATATATTCGGTTACTAACTGAATGCATTTCTGCAAATTACAAAACGGAGGCATGACAGCTCCAAAGAAAGCATGTATTCAATGTAGTAGGTATGCCAACGGCCAAATATATGGCCTCTGGCATGGTATATAGTTACAAAATTATAAAAAATAACTTTTTTTTTTTTTGGCCGATTTCGGATGTTTAAGCATAGGGCAGTGATGAGCAAATGGGATCAGCCTGAAAATAAAAAAAAAAGCGGAAATAAGCTTTTAAACGAAAATCAGCATTCTGCCATAATAGTCAATGGCATGCTGAAGATAACAATACCACTAAATAGTGGTTACTAAGGGGGAAGGCTGAGTGCCAGTCTCGTAACTATGCATTAGCAGTCAGTTTCATGCAACTGAGGGGATTGATACTGAATCACAGATTCAGTGTTAGCTAGCACCCAACCGTGTAAGTGCAGTAACACCATGGTGCAAGCCTAAGAGGTAGCTGACTTCAGAGGGGGGTGTGTCATACATGCTGCAAGCTTATTGGAGCTCTGTGGCCCGTGTTTGCCCTTAGCTAAACACAGCTAAGAAAGGGGGTGTTTCTGAGGCTGCCTAGCAGTGTTTACATTGCCTAAATGGGTGTGCATGCCACACACTGGGTTTTAAACAAAAAAAAAAAAAACAGAAAATAGCAGCTCTGTTCACATCTGAACACTGGGTATGTGCGGCGCACCTCGTGGCTTAAACGGGAAGGCAATGGGAAGGGAAAACAGCAGTAGGAAGGCAATCAAGGACAACTAGGATAGCTGGCAGGTGAAATGTATCAGAACCAGCCAATTACACAGGCAGCAGCCCAGCTCAGCACACTACTATAAACTACGCAAACACCTTTCACTCTGGTTTTTCCCCACAAACTCTACACAACCGGTGTAGACAGATGGGGAAATTTTACCAGACAAAACTAACAAAATTACAGGGGCTGCTGTTGCTCTCATACATCAATATGTGGAAGAGGCTGAGGGTGGTGAGGATGAAAATGTTGACGACCAACACACAGTGAGGAGAAGGAGAAGAGTGTTCAGACCCAGGGTAACCTACCAGGGGCTACATGAGCTGGAGGTAGTGGAGTGCTATAGGGTGGACAGGGACATCCTACAGCAAATTATTAAGCTGTGCTGCCCACGCCTCACACACAGAACTAACAGAGGGGAATCTATCCCAGTGGATACCATGGTATGTGTAGGCTTAAAAATACTAGCCACAGGTACATTCCAAAGGCCAACTAGGGATATCATGGGGATCTCACAGGTTTCAGCAGCCAGGGTACTCCACCAGTTCCTGGATGCCATATCAGCACATGCCGGTGACCACATATATTTCCTCAACACCAGTGAGGTGTTGACCAGCAATATGCGTCTCTTCCACCAAATAGCAGAATACCCCGAGGTAGTGGGTGTAATAGACTGCATGCACATACATATCAAAGCACCACCTGGTGAGCGGGGTAGGGTTTGCATAAACCACAAGGGCTTCCCCTCCATCAACTGCCAGGTCATGTGCGATGCCCAGGGCATTATAATGAATGTGTGTGCTGGCAGCGCTGGAGGCTATCACGACTCCCACATCTGGCATATGTCCCAGCTGTATTAGAGATTTGCCAGTGGGGACATCCCATATGGCCACCTAATGGGGGATGCTGGTTACGCACTGGAGCCGTGACTGGTAACACCCATCAGAAATGCACACACACCTAAACAAGAACTCCATAATGAGCCACACGCACAAATGAGACTCATAATAGAGCGTGCGTTTGGGATGCTCAAGTCACAGTTCTGGTGCTTGGACATATCCAGTGGAGCCTTGCAGTACTCTCCAGCTACATGTACCCAAACATTCATTGTATGTGCCACAATACGATCCTGTGGAAACAGCTGCAAAAGGAACAGCACGGGGCAGGGCCACACAGCTCCCCACCATTGCCAAAGCCAGCACAGGCACAGAGTGACTCGGAGGAGGAACAAACTGATCCTGCCCATGTAGGCAGAAGGAGGCATGCCCAGTATGTCCAGGCTTTGGCAAAGAGTCAACGCATAGCACATACACTGGCACAGTAGGAACCCAGGGAATGACATTTCTCTCTGGCTCACACATACAGTAAAAGGGATGCCAAACATGACACTACCTGTGCTTTACCATGTATAGGGAGTATACTATGTGCATCCGACATAGTCAGCCCTCCAGCACCGTCCTCAGTACTGGCACAGCCACAAGTAACTCACTCTTCTTATCAATTGCTGAATGGAGTAGTATGTTCTGCTAGCCATAGCTATGGTATGGATGTGAGCATGCAAGGGAATCGGGTGGCTGAATGGGATGGCAGCAAATACTGAACACCTTTTTAGGCAACATGGAATCCATAACATATACCGGTGTCAACAAATTAGGCAGTACTAGAAAAGGTGACAAATCCCACTGCAGTACATGTGGTGTCCAAATGTGTGTCCATAGGACACACACATGCATGTCAGTGAGGTTCACATACCCAACAGCAGCCTCAGCCAGCAGGACAGGTGTAGATGACCATAAAGAAAGGCTGGGCTAAGGCCTCCAATTCATGGCAATGGATAAGAGCCCCCTCCAGACGTACACAGACAGACAACAGGTCAGGCAGTTGTATGTTAGTTCTGCAGGGTATGAAGTCTGAAACTGAAATGTAGGTCAATAGGTTCATAGGTTCATAGGTTCATACTAGGCTATCTGCCCGAGGGCATTTACAAGCCTAGCCCATAGTTTTGTGGCTTAAGCCACCCCTTTAGTATGGGGAACTATACCCATTATTTTGCTGTGCCTCTGTTGAGCAGTGACACTGAGGTAATCCCTGGGGTATATCTGCGATCTCCCATCCATTGGTCAAGATTTCTCTTGAACAAGGCCAGCGAGGTGCTCTGCCTCACATATACCGGGATTTTATTCCACAGCATAGGGAGTCTTTGGGTGATGAATCTATCCCTCCAGCACGTCCTATTAATAGCCGTGTCGAGGTTTAAGTCTCCCGCCCTTGTGGCTCTGACGGATCTAGATTTTTGAGGTGAAGCATATTCATCAAATCTGGGTTTGACATGGCCTTGTATGTTAGGCAAAGGTCACCTCTGAGCAGCGATGCGACTGAATAGAGCTGGAGTTCTTTCAGTCGGGCAGCATAGGACAGATGTTTGAGACCCTTTATCCTTTTGGTGAGGAACTTTTGTGGCCTCTCCAGCTGCTGCAAGTGTCGGGTCAGATACATTCCGAATGGGGCATTGTATTCAATCATTGGTCTGATGAGTGATGAGTATAGGAGACTATGACCTCCCTTGATCTAGATGAGAATCCCTTCATGATAAGGTGGGCAATGTAGAAGGTCTTCCTAACTACTTTAGCTACATGGGTGTCGAATGACAGACTACTATCAACCTGTGTCCCCAGGTCCCTGATAACTTCTTCTGTACTCAGTGGATTGCCACCTATTTGGTAGCTAGGGGTAACCTTGTTTTCCCGAAGGGTATGACTATGCATTTTTGGCATTTAACTTTAGGCCATGGCTCTGGCACCAGTTATCCATTTCTGTGAGACCCTTCTGAAGGATATCTGTGTCAGATGTGTTTTCTACTATGGCGCCCAGTTTGCAGTCATCTGCAAACTTTGTCAGCCATAACCCTCCTGTGTTTGCTTGTACTTCGGAAAAGTAGATGCCAAACAAGAGTGGGCCCAGGACTGAGCCCTGTGGTACACCACTTGTGACAGGCTTTGAGTCTGACATGGCGCCAGCAACTCTGACCCTGTGGGTTCTGTCACTCAGCCAGTTTGCAACCCATCTTGTGATGTATGGGTTAACATTTAAGCTGATGAGTTTTTCAATGATACCCGAGTGGGGTATTGTATCAAAGGCCTTAGCCAGTAAATAAATAAGCCAATAAAACCTAAGATCTGTACTCTACTGATATGCCTCTAGTCTGCATGGTATCAGAACACAAAACAAAATGGAAGCCAACAGAATACCTGAAATACCAGTACATTCATAGCAAATGTGTACAGTTGTCAGGTGTGCCCCCCCCCCCAATCCTATGTAGAAGTGCAGTAACATGTACGAGTGGGGTTAGTAAAACTGTAGCACAGATTATCTGAGCTGGCAAAATTAATGGATGGATTATTGCATATGTACAATATGCAGGGATCTGTGTGTTAGGTTATTGTGTGTTGTACATTGTGTGGAAGTGGTCAGCATGTAGGCATGAAGAGTTGTGTCCTGGTGGCCTGTGGCCACTACTGTTGATGACAGGGCCATGTTCTGACAACTGTAGTGCCAACCACAATGCATCCCAGCAAGACCCAATTCAACAGTAATCCATACTCACTGTTCAGATGTCAATATCTGTCACCATCTGAAAGATGGACATGCCATGAATGTGGGCCCAGACATACACACAGTACACAGGTGGATGTACCCTGGACAGAGTACATAAAATTTAACTGTCAACTGTACACACCTTTGGAATTGTACATACAGGTTAGCAGCACATTAGTTGTTCATGTAGTATGCAATACTGATGTAGTCTGGCCAATCACTGGCAGATCACAAAAGGCACAGTTATGAAATAATGAGAGACTGCCTATGTCCCCACACAAGTTAGCATAAGGGGAATGTCCCAGGTATATCTGTGAGTCAGCGGCAATGCACATGCACTCAGCTCAGCCCACCATCAGCCACAGGTTTATCACAGGTCATATCCTTGCTGTTGGGAATGAGTAGAGCATGACCCCCACTTCTGTATGGGAATACCCACAGAATGCAGCATGCTGAAGAGGTGTCCTATGCAGGTGTGTCCCTCCCTAGCTGTAAGCAGCACTTTGCCAGCATCCAGACCAATAGATTAATATGGACAGGAACTATTGCCATTAACACCTCCCACACTTACCCTGTCACCCCAGGGGAATCCAGTGGTTCACAGGCTGGGACTGTAGGAGTGACAGAATGCACTGGCCTGCTACAGATGGCCTGCATCACTACCAAATGCCCTACAGTCCTCTGTCAAAGGCCTGTGCCTCACCCATACTGCCAATGTGTGTTATCTCATGGGGTCCCAAATAACAACATAACGTAGTCCACAGAACACAAATGCAAGGCCATGTCGACAAATCCCAGTAGCATGCCCAACATGTTATTCTGCATGAACTGTGGATCAACCCCTAAATAACACTGGGATGAAGGGACAACTATAGGGATACTTACCAGATATCACTTGCATAATGTTAGGAAGAGGATAGAATAACAGAGTGGGGTGGGTTAGAAGCATGGACGCCATGGAGTGTGTGGAGTCTGAAACTCTGATTTGTGCCCATACTACCCCTGCCTGCACACCCAGTAATGGATGGCTACAAACCTGCTCATAAACCACAATGTGAAGGAGAACTGACAAGATATATGAGCCCTGCCTCTGGGTAACCTGGGTGAATCTGTACAGCTGAGAGGTATGGCCACAGCAGGATATGGCCATTATGTCACATCGATAGATGTACAAGCAGGGGATCCTCAGCCACCACAGTACCAAGGTGCTGGACCATTTACACAGACCCATCAGCAAGTGTCTGCAGCTACCCCTCCAAAATGGCATGAGTGTGCAAGAATATGTAGGCTGCAGACCACAATACTGGATAAATCTTCATTCATCTTGTATTTCCCTGGAAATAACTGTGAGCAAATAAGTATATCTGTTGGTAGTTAATAACATAATACATCACAGTGTAAAACAGTACATGCCTGAATATCTCTGCTAACACCAACCATGTAACACAAGAAGCACAGACAGCAATAGTTACAGTATTCCACTATCTGTTGCCCATTGTGACTCCATATTGTCAACCTATCTACAGATATCCTGCAGAAACAGATTGCTAGCTGTAGGTGTAGAACACCAAATCCTGGACTGGAGCACAACCTATCTGGAATGGATTCACACACTCAATACAGAAGGTCATACTGGGCATGCTCCTACACTTAGAGAAATGAAGCCCATGTCTGACAACAACAGTGGACTATATATATATATATATATATATATATATATATATATATATATATATATATATATATATATATATATATATATCTGTTAGTCACAGATGTCTGTGCACACATACCACATTGCACACCATTCATGCTTTGCACACACATTGGAAAGGAATACTCACACATATCCATGGCCAACACACTATAATAGGTCAAACATACACACACACAGATGTGGGGAAGAGAGAGGCAGACAGTGTCAATTAGATTGCCATTATGTGTCCTGTCCCACCCACCACACATCTAATTGTCCAATATCACATGATGTACTGATGTCAATCACTATAGACATTTGCTTTTGGAATCCCTCAGCCCTATAGTGTCTGTGGTGTTTGTGATAACTGTGTAACATGATAGTACAAATCAGTATTCATCTAGCATTTGTATACCCAGTCCTGTGAAATGTAAAGTTGTGTGTGACTGAGTGTTGTGTGTGTGTTCCAGAGGAATGGTTTATGGCCCATTCACACACCTTGCACTTCCCATAGCCCATGTTAGCACTCATGCTGATGTCATTCACCTTGAAATAACTCTCTGGCCAATTATACACCTCATAATCTCCGGGGTGCATATGATAACTGTATAATGCCATAGTGTAACATACTAGTTAGGTAGGTAGTTTAGTATTCATCTAGCATTTGTATACCCAGTCCTGTGAAATGTAAAGTTGTGTGTGACTGAGTGTTGTGTGTGTGTTCCAGAGGAATGGTTTATGGCCCATTCACACACATTGCACTTCCCATAGCCCATGTTAGCACTCATGCTGATGTCATTCACCTTGAAATAACTCTCTGGCCAATTATACACCTCATAATCTCCGGGGTGCATATGATAACTGTATAATGCCATAGTGTAACATACTAGTTAGGTAGGCGTTCTAATCCCAGACATGGCAAGTGTGTGTGTGTGTGTGTGTGTGTGTGTGTGTGTGTGTGTGTGTGTGTGTGTGTGTGTGTGTGTGTGTGTGTGTATAGAGATTAGTGATTTTGAGGCCATTCATAGTCACTACACCTCCCATTGCCCTACTTTAGTAAGCCTGCTGTCAGTCACCTTGAAATATCCCTTTGGAGAAAGGCTAGCCCTATCAGATATGTGGTGCATGCAATAACTGTGTAATGCTATAGTGTAGCATACTGGTTAGGTAGGAGTTTTAATTCCAGACATGGCAACTGTGAAATTCTGTGTGTGCAAAGATTAATGATTTTGAGGCCATTCACAGTCACTACACCTACCATTGCCCTACTTTAGCAAAGAAAATAAATTGAGAAAACTGACTGAAGGTCCACAGAGTACATAAAAATCTTTAGTGAACAAACCAATGTAGACCACCACAATCCTTCGATAAAACACTAATTTAATATGACAAGGCAAAATTCTACAAGCAGTTTTTAACAGATAAGCGCTTTCGGGCTCTGCCTTTCTTCAGATCTGAAGAAGGGCAGAGCCCGTAAGCGCTTATCTGTTAAGAACTGCTTGTTGAATTTTGCCTTGTCATATTAAATTGCCCTACTTTAACAAGCCTGCTAATGTGAGTCACCTTGAAATACCCCTTTGGACAAGGGCTAGCCCTATAAGGTTCGTGGTGCATGTGATAACTGCATAATGCTATAGTGTAACATGCTAGTCAGGTAGAAGTTCTCATCTCAGAGATGAAAACTGTGCGTGTGTGTGTGTGCACACATAGAGATTAATGATTTTGAGGCCATTCACAGTCATTACACCTCCCATTGCCCTACTTTAGCGAGCCTGCTGATGTCATTCAACCTGAAATACCCCTTTATAGAAGGGCTAGCCCTATAAGCTCCATGGTGCATGCCATAAATGCGGAACAATTTACTAGCAGTAACTACACAGCTATGGGTTTGAATCTCATCTGTGGCGAGTGTTTATGTGTGTACCTCAAAGAATTTGGCCCCATTCACAGCCAATACACATCTCAGAGCCTGACTATAGCAGTCCTGCAGATATCACCCACCTTACAAGTACCTGTTGCCAAGCCTAAACCACATCAGGTCAGTGGTGCATGTGGTAAATGAGTAATGTAATGGTCCATAAAGATTGTTAAATAGAGGTTTGAACCTCTCCCTGGCAAATGTAAATGTGTGATTAGGGTAAAATTATTTTTGGGATTTCTCACCCACTACATCACCCAGTGCCAGTATTTACAAGGACTGGTGATGTTCCTCACCTTAGAAGTACATTGGGACAACATCCATCCAATAAGCTTCGTGGCATGTGCGATTAATGCAGTGCACTGTAGTAGCAATACATAGTTAGGTATGGGGTTGAATCTCAGTACTGGCAAGGGTGTGTGTGTGTTTGTCATCAGTATCCTGTGTGGAGGTTGCTGTGATTGTGTAATGACAGGATGCATTGTGGGGTGGGTTTTGCTAAATTATTATATTGAGGACTTATTATATGTCACAATGTCCATCTTACAAGGACAACAGATGTTAAACAGCAGAGAGGCTGGTGTAGACAATCCATAGCCCTACATGTGACATTATGGATCAGTGAACAATATAAGCAACCCTTGTATTACTCATAGAACACTCTCCACCCATGTCTCATACACAAACACACTTGGCTAGGCAACAACCATTATATTGGTAATTCCCCTGCATATTGCATACAGATAGTAACCACGGCATGATTGCAGTGGACTACATGCCTGTTGACCACAACAGTACCACTGACATCAGAAAGTACTGTGATGTGTAACATCTCCTGAGTGTGTGTTATCCAGCAAGTAAAAGACATGGCACCCTGTTCCACCCCTACAATAGGCAAATAAATGCTTACAGTGGTCCTTTTGCTATGTTCCCCACTGGACGCCTGCAACAACTGTAGAGTCTGCAAATGTAACCCACAAAGGGAATACCATGCCATATATACATGCCCTGTATGGATAGACACCACTAACTCCACTGAATATCTATATCATGCTGTCAATGTAGGTGCAAGCACGACCTCAGTTCCATAGCCAGGTCTCCCCAAATGAGGTCAGGAATGCTACATCAGAAGATAACAATCTGTACACACAACATGCCCCAGACACCTCAAGTACACATCCACATGTCAAAGAACATGCATATGGGACATGTGCAAAACCCAGACACTGTCCATGCTATAGAATATAGCTCACATACATAGGAAGCAGTGCACATCACTGGCCATCCACAATAGTAGCCCAGATGAGTGGATGGTGAAAACAATACCCACCTGTGGGGACCACTCCAGGAACTACACCCCTGAGCCACACTGGAGACCATTGTCATGTGGCCTGATGCCAAGTTATTCCCTTTGCCTAGCCTTGTACAGCTGTCAGGCCCATCCACCTACTACACACCTGCGAAGCAATAATCTTATGCATGTCAGTACTGGCAAGTGTGTGTGTGTGTGTGTGTGTGTGTGTGTGTGTGTGTGTGTGTGCGTGCGTGCGTGTTTGTGTGTGTGTGTGTGTGTGTGTGTGTGTGTGTGTGTGTGTGGAGAGTAATGTTTTTGAAGCCATTCACAATTACTACACCTCCCACTGGCCTACTGTAGTGTGCCTGCATATGTCATTCACCTTGATATAACCTTTTGGCCGTGTGTCATCCATATAAGCTCTGTGGCACTTGTGATAACTGCGTAATACTGTAGTGTAGCAAACTAATGAGGTAGGGGTTCTAATCTTGATCTTGGCAACTGTGATGATGAGTGTGTTTCCCTGACAGAGTGTGTGTGTGTGTCTCCATTGACACCTGCTTTTGTGGACATTCACATGTACTACACTTCCCTTATCCCTTCTTTAGCACTGTTGCTAATGTCACTCACCTTCAAAGATACCTTTGGACAACTTTCCAATATGTAAACTCTGTGGCACCTGCAGTAACTGCATAACACTGTAATAGCAATACATAATCAGGTAGGGTTTGAAACTCAGTATGGTAAGTGTATGTTTCTGCATGTGCCATCAGTATCCTGTGTGGGTGTTGGAGTGAGTGTGTACTGACAGGATCCATTGCAATGTGGGTTTTGCTACATCATTATATTGAGGACCTATATGTCCCATTGTCCACATTACAAGGCCAACAGTTTTCAAACACTGTAGATGTTGTTGTAGACAATCCTCAGCCATAAATGTGGACAACCATGTGCAATTACTATGTGACAGTGTGGATTAGTAAACAATATAAGCAACCGTTATAATACCTAGATACCACTCTCCACCCACGGATCATACACAAACACACTTGGCTCTTGCTCTCTTTCACCCTTCCTTTCTTACTTTGTCTCTGTCTCTGTCTCTCTCTCCCTCTCCCTCTCTGGTGGATGTGGAAAAGTACACCTGTTTTGCATAGGCAGCAGCTTGAGTTTTGTAAGGAATGCTCATGATCAGCTGATGGCCTGTGCATGAATTGCAGTCCCCCACTTGCTAACTGTATGTGGAACAGCTGTGTTATCATTCCTATAGCCAGTTGCATGGAAACACACTCCTATAACTAAGCACTTCATGTGGGTGTTGAACCTTTTCCTTCACTGTGAGCAGGACTTCATGAGGGTGTTTGACAAACAGTATCACAGAGGGTAGTTGGAAATACCTGTTACAACATACACTGTGGAGACAGGCCAACAAACAGGAGGGGTATGTTCCAGACATGGAGATGGAATGTAAGTATTGCTATTCTACATTTGAAGTAATGTTGGTTTAACAGGGTTTGTGTGGATATGGCTGTTCTACATGATTTAAAGTCTGGCATGACAGTGTTATGTGATTGAGGAAACTCTCTCCTGTAGGGCTATCTGCAGACTGCCCAAAGTTTGGAGTCTTACATGTGTTGTGTTACTCACACATTTCCTA